>NW_028246749.1:0-203133 GCF_964263255.1 Lissotriton vulgaris | reverse complement strand
TGGTATTTAATTAACTTCCCGAGCCCCTGGAAGCATGAAAATCACTTTAAACATGCTAATTTTAGCTCTAACACTGATGATCCACCTACAAATGTGAACTGACGTTCAAAAATAAAACCGTTGAAAACGGACCATTTTCCACATTTCTGAAGCATGACGTAATGGGGGGGTGTTATCTCTTTTGTCGAAAATTAGCCATTTTTGCTTGAACATTAAATGCCTCCAAATGGTATTTAATTAACTTCCCGGGGTGAAAAAACCCTTTTTGAGAACTCAGAGTGAGTAAATTGTCCATTTCATGCACTTTTAACCATTCCATAAATCTTGTGTTTAGGGCCCCTGGAAGCATGAAAATCACTTTAAACATGCTAATTTTAGCTCTAACACTGATGAGCCACCTACAAATGTGAACTGACGTTCAAAAATAAAACATTTGAAAACGGACCATTTTCCACATTTCTGAAGCATGACGTAATGGGGGGGTATTATCTCTTTTGTCAAAAATCAGCTGTTTTTGCTTGAACATTAAATGCCTCCAAATAGAATTTAATTCACTTCCTGAGCCCCTGGAGGCATGAAAATCACTTTAAACATGCTAATTTTAGCCATAAAACTGATGATCCACCTACAAATGTGAACTGACGTTAAAAAATAAAACATTTGAAAACGGACCATTTTCCTCATTTCTGAAGCATGACGTAATGGGGGGGGTGTTATCTCCTTTGTCGAAAATCAGCCATTTTTGCTTGAACATTAATAAATGCCTCCAAATGGTATTTAATTAACTTCCCGGGGTGAAGAAACCCTTTTTGAGAACTCAGAGTGAGTAAATTGGCCATTTTCATGCACTTTTACCCATTCCATAAATCTTGTGTTTAGGGCCCCTGGAAGCATGAAAATCACTTTAAACATGCTAATTTTAGCTCTAACACTGATGATCCACCTACAAATGTGAACTGACGTTCAAAAATAAAACATTTGAAAACGGACCATTTTCCACATTTCTGAAGCATGACGTAATGGGGGGGGTGTTATCTCTTTTGTCAAAAATCAGCTGGTTTTGCTTGAACATTAAATGCCTCCAAGTAGTATTTAATTCACTTCCAGAGCCCCTGGAAGCATGAAAATCAGTTTAAACATGCTAATTTTAGCTTGAACACTGATGATCCACCTACAAATGCGAACTGACGTTCAAAAATAAAACATTTGAAAACGGACCATTTTCCACATTTCTGAAGCATGACGTAATGGGGGGGTGTTATCTCTTTTGTCAAAAATCAGCTGGTTTTGCTTGAACATTAAATGCCTCCAAATAGTATTTAATTCACTTCCCGAGCCCCTGGAAGCATGAAAATCACTTTAAACATGCTAATTTTAGCTCTAAAACTGATGATCCACCTACAAATGTGAACTGACGTTCAAAAATAAAACATTTGAAAACGGACCATTTTCCACATTTCTGAAGCATGACGTAATGGGGGGGGTGTTATCTCTTTTGTCGAAAATCAGCCGTTTTTGCTTGAACAATAAATGCCTCCAAATGGTATTTAATTAACTTCCCGAGCCCCTGGAAGCATGAAAATCACTTTAAACATGCTAATTTTAGCTCTAAAACTGATGATCCACCTACAAATGTGAACTGACGTTCAAAAATAAAACATTTGAAAACGGACCATTTTCCACATTTCTGAAGCATGACGTAATGGGGGGGTGTTATCTCTTTTGTCAAAAATCAGCTGTTTTTGCTTGAACATTAAGTGCCTCGAAATTGTATTTAATTACCTTCCCGGGGTGAAGAAACCCTTTTTGAGAACTCAGAGTGAGTAAATTGGCCATTTTCATGCACTTTTAATCATTCCATAAATCTTGTGTTTAGGGCCCCTGGAAGCATGAAAATCACTTTAAACATGCTAATTTTAGCTCTAACACTGATGATCCACCTACAAATGTGAACTGACGTTCAAAAATAAAACATTTTAAAACGGACCATTTTCCACATTTCTGAAGCATGACGTAATGGGGGGGTATTATCTCTTTTGTCAAAAATCAGCTGTTTTTGCTTGCACATTAAATGCCTCCAAATAGAATTTAATTCACTTCCCGAGCCCCTGGAGGCATGAAAATCACTTTAAACATGCTAATTTTAGCCATAAAACTGATGATCCACCTACAAATGTGAACTGACGTTCAAAAATAAAACATTTAAAAACAGACCATTTTCCACATTTCTGAAGCATGACGCAATGGGGGGGTATTATCTCTTTTGTCGAAAATCAGCCGTTTTTGCTTGAACATTAAAAGCCTCCAAATGGTATTTAATTAACTTCCCGGGGTGAAGAAACCCTTTTTGAGAACTCAGAGTGAGTAAATTGGCCATTTTCATGCACTTTTAACCATTCCATAAATCTTGTGTTTTAGGCCCCTGGAAGCATGAACATCACTTTAAACATGCTAATTTTAGCTCTAACACTGATGATCCACCTACAAATGTGAACTGACGTTCAAAAAGAAAACATTTGAAAACGGACCATTTTCCACATTTCTGAAGCATGACGTAATGGGGAGGTGTTATCTCTTTTGTCAAAAATCAGCTGTTTTTGCTTGAACATTAAATGCCTCCAAATAGAATTTAATTCACTTCCCGAGCCCCTGGAGCATTGAAAATCACTTTAAACATGCTAATTTTAGCCCTAAAACTGATGATCCACCTACAAATGTTAACTGACGTTCAAAAATAAAACATTTGAAAACGGACCATTTTCCTAATTTCTGAAGCATTACGTAATGGGGGGGTGTTATCTCCTTTGTCGAAAATCAGCCATTTTTGCTTGAACATTAAATGCCTCCAAATGGTATTTAATTAACTTCCCGGGGTGAAGAAACCCTTTTTGAGAACTCAGAGTGAGTAAATTGGCCATTTTCATGCACTTTTACCCATTCCATAAATCTTGTGTTTAGGGCCCCTGGAAGCATGAAAATCACTTTAAACATGCTAATTTTAGCTCTAACACTGATGATCCACCTACAAATGTGATCTGACGTTAAAAAATACAACATTTGAAAACGGATCATTTTCCACATTTCTGAAACATGACATAATGGGGGGGTGTTATGTCTTTTGTCGAAAATCAGCCATTTTTGCTTGAACATTAAATGCCTTCAAATGGTATTTAATTGACTTCCCGAGCCCCTGGAAGCATGAAAATCACTTTAAACATGCTAATTTTAGCTCTTAAACTGATGATCCACCTACAAATGTGAACTGACGTTCAAAAATAAAACATTTGAAAACGGACCATTTTCCACATTTCTGAAGCATGACGTAATGGGGGGGTGTTATCTCTTTTGTCGAAAATCAGCCGTTTTTGCTTGAACAATAAATGCCTCCAAATGGTATTTAATTAACTTCCAGAGCCCCTGGAAGCATGAAAATCACTTTAAACATGCTATTTTTAGCTCTAAAACTGATGATCCACCTACAAATGTGAACTGACGTTCAAAAATAAAACATTTGAAAACGGACCATTTTCAACATTTCTGAAGCATGACGTAATGGGGGGGTGTTATCTCTTTTGTCAAAAATCAGCTGTTTTTGCTTGAACATTAAGTGCCTCGAAATGGTATTTAATTACCTTCCCGGGGTGAAGAAACCCTTTTTGAGAACTCAGAGTGAGTAAATTGGCCATTTTCATGCACTTTTAACCATTCCATAAATCTTGTGTTTTGGGCCCCTGGAAGCATGAAAATCACTTTAAACATGCTAATTTTAGCTCCAACACTGATGATTCACCTACAAATGTGAACTGACGTTAAATAATAAAACATTTAAAAACTGACCATTTTTCACATTTCTGAAGCATGACGTAATGGGGGGTGTTATCTCTTTTGTCAAAAATCAGCTGTTTTTGCTTGAACATTAAATGCCTCCAAATAGAATTTAATTCACTTCCTGAGCCCCTGGAGGCATGAAAATCACTTTAAACATGCTCATTTTAGCCATAAAACTGATGATCCACCTACAAATGTGAACTGACGTTAAAAAATAAAACATTTGAAAACGGACCATTTTCCTCATTTCTGAAGCATGACGTAATTGGGGGGTGTTATCTCCTTTGTCGAAAATCAGGAACATTAATAAATGCCTCCAAATGGTATTTAATTAACTTCCCGGGGTGAAGAAACCCTTTTTGAGAACTCAGAGTGAGTAAATTGGCCATTTTCATGCACTTTTACCCATTCCATAAATCTTGTGTTTAGGGCCCCTGGAAGCATGAAAATCACTTTAAACATGCTAATTTTAGCTCTAACACTGATGATCCACCTACAAATGTGAACTGACGTTCAAAAATAAAACATTTGAAAACGGACCATTTTCCACATTTCTGAAGCATGACGTAATGGGGGGGTGTTATCTCTTTTGTCAAAAATCAGCTGGTTTTGCTTGAACATTAAATGCCTCCAAGTAGTATTTAATTCACTTCCAGAGCCCCTGGAAGCATGAAAATCAGTTTAAACATGCTAATTTTAGCTCTAACACTGATGATCCACCTACAAATGCGAACTGACGTTCAAAAATAAAACATTTGAAAACGGACCATTTTCCACATTTCTGAAGCATGACGTAATGGGGGGGTGTTATCTCTTTTGTCAAAAATCAGCTGGTTTTGCTTGAACATTAAATGCCTCCAAATAGTATTTAATTCACTTCCCGAGCCCCTGGAAGCATGAAAATCACTTTAAACATGCTAATTTTAGCTCTAACACTGATGATCCACCTACAAATGTGATCTGACGTTAAAAAATAAAACATTTGAAAACGGACCATTTTCCACATTTCTGAAGCATGACGTATTGGGGGGGTGTTATCTCTTTTGTCAAAAATCAGCTGTTTTTGCTTGATCATTAAATGCCTCCAAATAGTATTTAATTCACTTCCCGAGCCCCTGGAAGCATGAAAATCACTTTAAACGTGCTAATTTTAGCTCTAAAACTGATGATCCATCTACAAATGTGAACTGACGTTGAAAAATAAAACATTTGAAAACGGACCATTTTCCACATTTCTGAAGCATGACGTAATGGGGGGGTGTTATCTCTTTTGTCGAAAATTAGCCGTTTTTGCTTGAACATTAAATGCCTCCAAATGGTAGTTAATTAACTTCCCGGGGTGAAAAAACCCTTTTTGAGAACTCAGAGTGAGTAAATTGGCCATTTTCATGCACTTTTAACCATTCCATAAATCTTGTGTTTAGGGCCCCTGGAAGCATGAAAATCACTTTAAACATGCTAATATTAGCTCTAACACTGATTATCCACCTACAAATGTGAACTGACGTTCAAAAATAAAACATTTGAAAACGGACCATTTTCCACATTTCTGAAGCATGACGTAATGGGGGGGTATTATCTCTTTTGTCAAAAATCAGCTGTTTTTGCTTGCACATTAAATGCCTCCAAATAGAATTTAATTCACTTCCCGAGCCCCTGGAGGCATGAAAATCACTTTAAACATGCTAATTTTAGCCATAAAATTGATGATCCACCTACAAATGTGAACTGACGTTCAAAAATAAAACATTTGAAAACGGACCATTTTCCACATTTCTGAAGCATGACGTAATGGGGGGGTATTATCTCTTTTGTCGAAAATCAGCCGTTTTTGCTTGAACATTAAAAGCCTCCAAATGGTATTTAATTAACTTCCCGGGGTGAAGAAACCCTTTTTGAGAACTCAGAGTGAGTAAATTGGCCATTTTCATGCACTTTTAACCATTCCATAAATCTTGTGTTTAGGGCCCCTGGAAGCATGAACATCACTTTAAACATGCTAATTTTAGCTCTAACACTGATGATCCACCTACAAATGTGAACTGACGTTCAAAAATAAAACATTTGAAAACGGACCATTTTCCACATTTCTGAAGCATGACGTAATGGGGAGGTGTTATCTCTTTTGTCAAAAATCAGCTGTTTTTGCTTGAACATTAAATGCCTCCAAATAGAATTTAATTCACTTCCCGAGCCCCTGGAGCATTGAAAATCACTTTAAAGATGCTAATTTTAGCCCTAAAACTGATGATCCACCTACAAATGTTAACTGACGTTCAAAAATAAAACATTTGAAAACGGACCATTTTCCTCATTTCTGAAGCATGACGTAATGGGGGGGTGTTATCTCCTTTGTCGAAAATCAGCCATTTTTGCTTGAACATTAAATGCCTCCAAATGGTATTTAATTAACTTCCCGGAGTGAAGAAACCCTTTTTGAGAACTCAGAGTGAGTAAATTGGCCATTTTCATGCACTTTTACCCATTCCATAAATCTTGTGTTTAGGGCCCCTGGAAGCATGAAAATCACTTTAAACATGCTAATTTTAGCTCTAACACTGATGATCCACCTACAAATGTGAACTGACGTTCAAAAATAAAACATTTGAAAACGGACCATTTTCCACATTTCTGAAGCATGACGTAATGGGGGGGTATTATCTCTTTTGTCAAAAATCAGCTGTTTTTGCTTGAACATTAAATGCCTCCAAGTAGTATTTAATTCACTTCCCGAGCCCCTGGAAGCATGAAAATCAGTTTAAACATGCTAATTTTAGCTCTAACACTGATGATCCACCTACAAATGCGAACTGACGTTCAAAAATAAAACATTTGAAAACGGACCATTTTCCACATTTCTGAAGCATGACGTAATGGGGGGGTGTTATCTCTTTTGTCAAAAATCAGCTGGTTTTGCTTGAACATTAAATGCCTCCAAGTAGTATTTAATTCACTTCCGGAGCCCCTGGAAGCATGAAAATCAGTTTAAACATGCTAATTTTAGCTCCAACACTGATGATTCACCTACAAATGTGAACTGACGTTAAATAATAAAACATTTAAAAACTGACCATTTTTCACATTTCTGAAGCATGACGTAATGGGGGGTGTTATCTCTTTTGTCAAAAATCAGCTGTTTTTGCTTGATCATTAAATGCCTCCAAATAGTATTTAATTCACTTCCCGAGCCCCTGGAAGCATGAAAATCACTTTAAACGTGCTAATTTTAGCTCTAAAACTGATGATCCACCTACAAATGTGAACTGACGTTCAAAAATAAAACATTTGAAAACGGACCATTTTCCACATTTCTGAAGCATGACGTAATGGGGGGGTGATATCTCTTTTGTCGAAAATTAGCCGTTTTTGCTTGAACATTAAATGCCTCCAAATGGTAGTTAATTAACTTCCCGGGGTGAAAAAACCCTTTTTGAGAACTCAGAGTGAGTAAATTGGCCATTTTCATGCACTTTTAACCATTCCATAAATCTTGTGTTTAGGGCCCCTGGAAGCATGAAAATCACTTTAAACATGCTAATTTTAGCTCTAACACTGATGATCCACCTACAAATGTGAACTGACGTTCAAAAATAAAACATTTGAAAACGGACCATTTTCCACATTTCTGAAGCATGACGTAATGGGGGGGTATTATCTCTTTTGTCAAAAATCAGCTGTTTTTGCTTGAACATTAAATGCCTCCAAATAGAATTTAATTCACTTCCCGAGCCCCTGGAGGCATGAAAATCACTTTAAACATGCTAATTTTAGCCATAAAACTGATGATCCACCTACAAATTTGAACTGACGTTCAAAAATAAAACATTTGAAAACGGACCATTTTCCACATTTCTGAAGCATGACGTAATGGGGGGGGTATTATCTCTTTTGTCGAAAATCAGCCGTTTTTGCTTGAACATTAAAAGCCTCCAAATGGTATTTAATTAACTTCCCGGGGTGAAGAAACCCTTTTTGAGAACTCAGAGTGAGTAAATTGGCCATTTTCATGCACTTTTAACCATTCCATAAATCTTGTGTTTAGGGCCCCTGGAAGCATGAACATCACTTTAAACATGCTAATTTTAGCTCTAACACTAATGATCCACCTACAAATGTGAACTGACGTTCAAAAATAAAACATTTGAAAACGGACCATTTTCCACATTTCTGAAGCATGACGTAATGGGGAGGTGTTATCTCTTTTGTCAAAAATCTGCTGTTTTTGCTTGAACATTAAATGCCTCCAAATAGAATTTAATTCACTTCCCGAGCCCCTGGAGCATTGAAAATCACTTTAAACATGCTAATTTTAGCCCTAAAACTGATGATCCACCTACAAATGTGAACTGACGTTCAAAAATAAAACTTTTGAAAACGGACCATTTTCCACATTTCTGAAGCATGACGTAATGGGGGGGGGGGGTATTATCTCTTTTGTCGAAAATCAGCCGTTTTTGCTTGAACATTAAAAGCCTCCAAATGGTATTTAATTAACTTCCCGGGGTGAAGAAACCCTTTTTGAGAACTCAGAGTGAGTAAATTGGCCATTTTCATGCACTTTTAACCATTCCATAAATCTTGTGTTTAGGGCCCCTGGAAGCATGAACATCACTTTAAACATGCTAATTTTAGCTCTAACACTGACGATCCACCTACAAATGTGAACTGACGTTCAAAAATAAAACATTTGAAAACGGACCATTTTCCACATTTCTGAAGCATGATGTAATGGGGAGGTGTTATCTCTTTTGTCAAAAATCAGCTGTTTTTGCTTGAACATTAAATGCCTCCAAATAGAATTTAATTCACTTCCCGAGCCCCTGGAGCATTGAAAATCACTTTAAACATGCTAATTTTAGCCCTACAACTGATGATCCACCTACAAATGTGAACTGACGTTCAAAAATAAAACATTTGAAAACGGACCATTTTCCTCATTTCTGAAGCATGACGTAATGGGGGGGGGGTGTTATCTCTTTTGTCGAAAATCAGCCATTTTTGCTTGAACATTAAAAGCCTCAAAATGGTATTTAATTAAGTTCCCGGGGTGAAGAAACCCTTTTTGAGAACTCAGAGTGAGTAAATTGGCCATTTTCATGCACTTTTAACCATTCCATAAATCTTGTGTTTAGGGCCCCTGGAAGCATGAACATCACTTTAAACATGCTAATTTTAGCTCTAACACTGATGATCCACCTACAAATGTGAACTGACGTTCAAAAATAAAACATTTGAAAACGGACCATCTTCCACATTTCTGAAGCATGACGTAATGGGGAGGTGTTATCTCTTTTGTCAAAAATCAGCTGTTTTTGCTTGAACATTAAATGCCTCCAAATAGAATTTAATTCACTTCCCGAGCCCCTGGAGCATTGAAAATTACTTTAAACATGCTAATTTTAGCCCTAAAACTGATGATCCACCTACAAATGTTAACTGACGTTCAAAAATAAAACATTTGAAAACGGACCATTTTCCTCATTTCTGAAGCATGATGTAATGGGGGGGTGTTATCTCCTTTGTCGAAAATCAGCCATTTTTGCTTGAACATTAAATGCCTCCAAATGGTATTTAATTAACTTCCCGGGGTGAAGAAACCCTTTTTGAGAACTCAGAGTGAGTAAATTGGCCATTTTAATGCACTTTTGCCCATTCCATAAATCTTGTGTTTAGTGCCCCTGGAAGCATGAAAATCACTTTAAACATGCTAATTTTAGCTCTAACACTGATGATCCACCTACAAATGTGAACTCACGTTCAAAAATAAAACATTTGAAAACAGACCATTTTCCACATTTCTGAAGCATGACATAATGGGGCGGTGTTATCTCTTTTGTCAAAAATCAGCTGGTTTTGCTTGAACATTAAATGCCTCCAAGTAGTATTTAATTCACTTCCCGAGCCCCTGGAAGCATGAAAATCAGTTTAAACATGATAATTTTAGCTCTAACACTGATGATCCACCTACAAATGCGAAGTGACGTTCAAAAATAAAACATTTGAAAACGGACCATTTTCCACATTTCTAAAGCACGACGTAATGGGGGGGTGTCATCTCTTTTGTCAAAAATCAGCTGGTTTTGCTTGAACATTAAATGCCTCCAAGTAGTATTTAATTCACTTCCCGAGCCCCCGGAAGCATGAAAATCACTTTAAACATGCTAATTTTAGCTCTAACACTGATGATCCACCTACAAATGTGATCTGACATTAAAAAATAAAACATTTGAAAACGGACCATTTTCCACATTTCTGAAGCATGACGTAATGGGGGGGTGTTATGTCTTTTGTCGAAAATCAGCCATTTTTGCTTGAACATTAAATGCCTCCAAATGGTATTTAATTAACTTCCTGAGCCCCTGGAAGCATGAAAATCACTTTAAACATGCTAATTTTAGCTCTTAAACTGATGATCCACCTACAAATGTGAACTGACGTTCAAAAATAAAACATTTGAAAACGGACCATTTTCCACATTTCTGAAGCATGACGTAATGGGGGGGGGGGTGTTATCTCTTTTGTCGAAAATCAGATGTTTCTGCTTGAACAATAAATGCCTCCAAATGGTATTTAATTAACTTCCCGAGCCCCTGGAAGCATGAAAATCACTTTAAACATGCTAATTTTAGCTCTAAAACTGATGATCCACCTACAAATGTGAACTGACGTTCAAAAATAAAACATTTGAAAACGGACCATTTTCCACATTTCTGAAGCATGACGTAATGGGGGGGTGTTATCTCTTTTGTCAAAAATCAGCTGTTTTTGCTTGAACATTAAGTGCCTCGAAATGGTATTTAATTACCTTCCCGGGGTGAAGAAGCCCTTTTTGAGAACTCAGAGTGAGTAAATTTGCCATTTTAATGCACTTTTAACCATTCCATAAATCTTGTGTTTTGGGCCCCTGGAAGCATGAAAATCACTTTAAACATGCTAATTTTAGCTCTAACACTGATGATTCACCTACAAATGTGAACTCACGTTAAATAATAAAACATTTAAAAACTGACCATTTTTCACATTTCTGAAGCCTGACGTATTGGGGGGTGTTATCTCTTTTGTCAAAAATCAGCTGTTTTTGCTTGAACATTAAATGCCTCCAAATAGTATTTAATTCACTTCCCGAGCCCGTGGAAGCATGAAAATCACTTTAAACATGCTAATTTTAGCTCTAAAACTGATGATCCACCTACAAATGTGAACTGACGTTCAAAAATAAAACATTTGAAAACGGACCATTTTCCACATTTCTGAAGCATGACGTAATGGTGGGTGTTATCTCTTTTGTCGAAAATCAGCCATTTTTGCTTGAACATTAAATGCCTCCAAATGGTATTTAATGAACTTCCCGGGGTGAAGAAACCCTTTTTGAGAACTCAGAGTGAGTAAATTGGCCATTTTCATGCACTTTTAACCATTCCATAAATCTTGTGTTTAGGGCCCCTGGAAGCATGAAAATCACTTTAAACATGCTAATTTTAGCTCTAACACTGATGATTCACCTAAAAATGTGAACTGACGTTAAAAAATAAAACATTTGAAAACGGACCATTTTTCACATTTCTGACGAATAACGTAATGGGGGTGTGTTATCTCTTTTGTAGAAAATCAGCCGTTTTTGCTTGAAAATTAAATGCCTTCAAATGGTATTAAATTAACTTCCCGAGCCCCTGAAAGCATGAAAATCGCTTTAAACATGATAATTTTAGCTCTAACACTGATGATCCACCTACAAATAAGAACTGACGTTCAAAAATAAAACATTTGAAAACGGACCATTTTCCACATTTCTGAAGCATGACGTAATGGGGAGGTGTTATCTCTTTTGTCAAAAATCTGCTGTTTTTGCTTGAACATTAAATGCCTCCAAATAGAATTTAATTCACTTCCCGAGCCCCTGGAGCATTGAAAATCACTTTAAACATGCTAATTTTAGCCCTAAAACTGATGATCCACCTACAAATGTGAACTGACGTTCAAAAATAAAACTTTTGAAAACGGACCATTTTCCACATTTGTGAAGCATGACGTAATGGGGGGGGGGGTATTATCTCTTTTGTCGAAAATCAGCCGTTTTTGCTTGAACATTAAAAGCCTCCAAATGGTATTTAATTAACTTCCCGGGGTGAAGAAACCCTTTTTGAGAACTCAGAGTGAGTAAATTGGCCATTTTCATGCACTTTTAACCATTCCATAAATCTTGTGTTTAGGGCCCCTGGAAGCATGAACATCACTTTAAACATGCTAATTTTAGCTCTAACACTGACGATCCACCTACAAATGTGAACTGACGTTCAAAAATAAAACATTTGAAAACGGACCATTTTCCACATTTCTGAAGCATGACGTAATGGGGAGGTGTTATCTCTTTTGTCAAAAATCAGCTGTTTTTGCTTGAACATTAAATGCCTCCAAATAGAATTTAATTCACTTCCCGAGCCCCTGGAGCATTGAAAATCACTTTAAACATGCTAATTTTAGCCCTACAACTGATGATCCACCTACAAATGTGAACTGACGTTCAAAAATAAAACATTTGAAAACGGACCATTTTCCTCATTTCTGAAGCATGACGTAATGGGGGGGGGGTGTTATCTCTTTTGTCGAAAATCAGCCATTTTTGCTTGAACATTAAAAGCCTCAAAATGGTATTTAATTAAGTTCCCGGGGTGAAGAAACCCTTTTTGAGAACTCAGAGTGAGTAAATTGGCCATTTTCATGCACTTTTAACCATTCCATAAATCTTGTGTTTAGGGCCCCTGGAAGCATGAACATCACTTTAAACATGCTAATTTTAGCTCTAACACTGATGATCCACCTACAAATGTGAACTGACGTTCAAAAATAAAACATTTGAAAACGGACCATCTTCCACATTTCTGAAGCATGACGTAATGGGGAGGTGTTATCTCTTTTGTCAAAAATCAGCTGTTTTTGCTTGAACATTAAATGCCTCCAAATAGAATTTAATTCACTTCCCGAGCCCCTGGAGCATTGAAAATTACTTTAAACATGCTAATTTTAGCCCTAAAACTGATGATCCACCTACAAATGTTAACTGACGTTCAAAAATAAAACATTTGAAAACGGACCATTTTCCTCATTTCTGAAGCATGATGTAATGGGGGGGTGTTATCTCCTTTGTCGAAAATCAGCCATTTTTGCTTGAACATTAAATGCCTCCAAATGGTATTTAATTAACTTCCCGGGGTGAAGAAACCCTTTTTGAGAACTCAGAGTGAGTAAATTGGCCATTTTAATGCACTTTTGCCCATTCCATAAATCTTGTGTTTAGTGCCCCTGGAAGCATGAAAATCACTTTAAACATGCTAATTTTAGCTCTAACACTGATGATCCACCTACAAATGTGAACTCACGTTCAAAAATAAAACATTTGAAAACAGACCATTTTCCACATTTCTGAAGCATGACATAATGGGGCGGTGTTATCTCTTTTGTCAAAAATCAGCTGGTTTTGCTTGAACATTAAATGCCTCCAAGTAGTATTTAATTCACTTCCCGAGCCCCTGGAAGCATGAAAATCAGTTTAAACATGATAATTTTAGCTCTAACACTGATGATCCACCTACAAATGCGAACTGACGTTCAAAAATAAAACATTTGAAAATGGACCATTTTCCACATTTCTAAAGCACGACGTAATGGGGGGGTGTCATCTCTTTTGTCAAAAATCAGCTGGTTTTGCTTGAACATTAAATGCCTCCAAGTAGTATTTAATTCACTTCCCGAGCCCCCGGAAGCATGAAAATCACTTTAAACATGCTAATTTTAGCTCTAACACTGATGATCCACCTACAAATGTGATCTGACATTAAAAAATAAAACATTTGAAAACGGACCATTTTCCACATTTCTGAAGCATGACGTAATGGGGGGGTGTTATGTCTTTTGTCGAAAATCAGCCATTTTTGCTTGAACATTAAATGCCTCCAAATGGTATTTAATTAACTTCCTGAGCCCCTGGAAGCATGAAAATCACTTTAAACATGCTAATTTTAGCTCTTAAACTGATGATCCACCTACAAATGTGAACTGACGTTCAAAAATAAAACATTTGAAAACGGACCATTTTCCACATTTCTGAAGCATGACGTAATGGGGGGGGGGGTGTTATCTCTTTTGTCGAAAATCAGATGTTTCTGCTTGAACAATAAATGCCTCCAAATGGTATTTAATTAACTTCCCGAGCCCCTGGAAGCATGAAAATCACTTTAAACATGCTAATTTTAGCTCTAAAACTGATGATCCACCTACAAATGTGAACTGACGTTCAAAAATAAAACATTTGAAAACGGACCATTTTCCACATTTCTGAAGCATGACGTAATGGGGGGGTGTTATCTCTTTTGTCAAAAATCAGCTGTTTTTGCTTGAACATTAAGTGCCTCGAAATGGTATTTAATTACCTTCCCGGGGTGAAGAAGCCCTTTTTGAGAACTCAGAGTGAGTAAATTTGCCATTTTAATGCACTTTTAACCATTCCATAAATCTTGTGTTTTGGGCCCCTGGAAGCATGAAAATCACTTTAAACATGCTAATTTTAGCTCTAACACTGATGATTCACCTACAAATGTGAACTCACGTTAAATAATAAAACATTTAAAAACTGACCATTTTTCACATTTCTGAAGCATGACGTATTGGGGGGTGTTATCTCTTTTGTCAAAAATCAGCTGTTTTTGCTTGAACATTAAATGCCTCCAAATAGTATTTAATTCACTTCCCGAGCCCGTGGAAGCATGAAAATCACTTTAAACATGCTAATTTTAGCTCTAAAACTGATGATCCACCTACAAATGTGAACTGACGTTCAAAAATAAAACATTTGAAAACGGACCATTTTCCACATTTCTGAAGCATGACGTAATGGTGGGTGTTATCTCTTTTGTCGAAAATCAGCCATTTTTGCTTGAACATTAAATGCCTCCAAATGGTATTTAATGAACTTCCCGGGGTGAAGAAACCCTTTTTGAGAACTCAGAGTGAGTAAATTGGCCATTTTCATGCACTTTTAACCATTCCATAAATCTTGTGTTTAGGGCCCCTGGAAGCATGAAAATCACTTTAAACATGCTAATTTTAGCTCTAACACTGATGATTCACCTAAAAATGTGAACTGACGTTAAAAAATAAAACATTTGAAAACGGACCATTTTTCACATTTCTGACGAATAACGTAATGGGGGTGTGTTATCTCTTTTGTAGAAAATCAGCCGTTTTTGCTTGAAAATTAAATGCCTTCAAATGGTATTAAATTAACTTCCCGAGCCCCTGAAAGCATGAAAATCGCTTTAAACATGATAATTTTAGCTCTAACACTGATGATCCACCTACAAATAAGAACTGACGTTCAAAAATAAACATTTGAAAACGGACCATTTTCCACATTTCTGAAGCATGACGTAATGGGGGGGTGTTATCTCTTTTGTCGAAAATCAGCCGTTTTTGCTTGAACATTAAATCCCTCCAAATAGTATTTAATTCACTTCCCGAGCCCCTGGAAGCATGAAAATCACTTTAAACATGCTAATTTTAGCTCTAACACTGATGATCCACCTACAAATGTGAACTGACGTTCAAAAATAAAACATTTGAAAACGGACCATTTTCCACATTTCTGAAGCATGACGTAATGGGGAGGTGTTATCTCTTTTGTCAAAAATCAGCTGTTTTTGCTTGAACATTAAATGCCTCCAAATAGAATTTAATTCACTTCCCGAGCCCCTGGAGCATTGAAAATCACTTTAAACATGCTAATTTTAGCCCTAAAACTGATGATCCACCTACAAATGTTAACTGACGTTCAAAAATAAAACATTTGAAAACGGACCATTTTCCTCATTTCTGAAGCATGATGTAATGGGGGGTGTTATCTCCTTTGTCGAAAATCAGCCATTTTTGCTTGAACATTAAATGCCTCCAAATGGTATTTAATTAACTTCCCGGGGTGAAGAATTCCTTTTTGAGAACTCAGAGTGAGTAAATTGGCCATTTTCATGCACTTTTAACCATTCCATAAATCTTGTGTTTAGGGCCCCTGGAAGCATGAACATCACTTTAAACATGCTAATTTTAGCTCTAACACTGATTATCCACCTACAAATGTGAACTGACGTTCAAAAATAAAACATTTGAAAACGGACCATTTTCCACATTTCTGAAGCATGACGTAATGGGGAGGTGTTATCTCTTTTGTCAAAAATCAGCTGTTTTTGCTTGAACATTAAATGCCTCCAAATAGAATTTAATTCACTTCCCGAGCCCCTGGAGCATTGAAAATCACTTTAAACATGCTAATTTTAGCCCTAAAACTGATGATCCACCTACAAATGTTAACTGGCGTTCAAAAATAAAACATTTGAAAACGGACCATTTTCCTCATTTCTGAAGCCTGACGTAATGGGGGGGTGTTATCTCCTTTGTCGAAAATCAGCCATTTTTGCTTGAACATTAAATGCCTCTAAATGGTATTTAATTAACTTCCCGGGGTGAAGAAACCCTTTTTGAGAACTCAGAGTGAGTAAATTGGCCATTTTCATGCACTTTTACCCATTCCATAAATCTTGTGTTTAGGGCCCCTGGAAGCATGAAAATCACTTTAAACATGCTAATTTTAGCTCTAACACTGGAGATCCACCTACAAATGTGAACTGACGTTAAAAAATAAAACATTTGAAAACGGACCATTTTCCACATTTCTGAAGCATGACATAATGGGGCGGTGTTATCTCTTTTGTCAAAAATCAGCTGGTTTTGCTTGAACATTAAATGCCTCCAAGTAGTATTTAATTCACTTCCCGAGCCCCTGGAAGCATGAAAATCAGTTTAAACATGCTAATTTTAGCTCTAACACTGATGATCCACCTACAAATGCGAACTGACGTTCAAAAATAAAACATTTGAAAACGGACCATTTTCCACATTTCTGAAGCATGACGTAATGGGGGGGGTGTTATCTCTTTTGTCAAAAATCCGCTGGTTTTGCTTGAACATTAAATGCCTCCAAATGGTATTTAATTAACTTCCCGAGCCCCTGGAAGCATGAAAATCACTTTAAACATGCTAATTTTAGCTCTTAAACTGATGATCCACCTACAAATGTGAACTGACGTTCAAAAATAAAACATTTGAAAACGGACCATTTTCCACATCCTGAAGCATGATGTAATGGGGGGGTGTTATCTCTTTTGTCGAAAATCAGCCGTTTTTGCTTGAACAATAAATGCCTCCAAATGGTATTTAATTAACTTCCCGAGCCCCTGGAAGCATGAAAATCACTTTAAACATGCTAATTTTAGCTCTAAAACTGATGATCCACCTACAAATGTGAACTGACGTTCAAAAATAAAACATTTGAAAACGGACCATTTTCCACATTTCTGAAGCATGACGTAATGGGGGGGGGGTGTTATCTCTTTTGTCAAAAATCCGCTGTTTTTGCTTGAACATTAAGTGCCTCGAAATGGTATTTAATTACCTTCCCGGGGTGAAGAAACCCTTTTTGAGAACTCAGAGTGAGTAAATTGGCCATTTTCATGCACTTTTAACCGTTCCATAAATCTTGTGTTTTGGGCCCCTGGAAGCATGAAAATCACTTTAAACATGCTAATTTTAGCTCTAACACTGATGATCCACCTACAAATGTGAACTGACGTTCAAAAATAAAACATTTGAAAACGGACCATTTTCCACATTTCTGAAACATGACGTAATGGGGGGGGGTGTTATCTCTTTTGTCGAAAATCAGCCGTTTTTGCTTAAACATTAAAAGCCTCCAAATGGTATTTAATTAAGTTCCCGGGGTGAAGAAACCCTTTTTGAGAACTCAGAGTGAGTAAATTGGCCATTTTCATGCACTTTTAACCATTCCATAAATCTTGTGTTTAGGGCCCCTGGAAGCATGAACATCACTTTAAACATGCTAATTTTAGCTCTAACACTGATGATCCACCTACAAATGTGAACTGACGTTCAAAAATAAAACATTTGAAAACGGACCATTTTCCACATTTCTGAGCATGACATAATGGGGCGGTGTTATCTCTTTTGTCAAAAATCAGTTGGTTTTGCTTGAACATTAAATGCCTCCAAGTAGTATTTAATTCACTTCCCGAGCCCCTGGAAGCATGAAAATCAGTTTAAACATGCTAATTTTAGCTCTAACGCTGATGATCCACCTACAAATGTGATCTGACGTTAAAAAATAAAACATTTGAAAACGGACCATTTTCCACATTTCTGAAGCATGACGTAATGGGGGGGTGTTATCTCTTTTGTCAAAAATCAGCTGTTTTTGCTTGAACATTAAGTGCCTCGAAATGGTATTTAATTACCTTCCCGGGGTGAAGAAACCCTTTTTGAGAACTCAGAGTGAGTAAATTGGCCATTTTCATGCTCTTTTAACCATTCCATAAATCTTGTGTTTTGGGCCCCTGGAAGGATGAAAATCACTTTAAACATGCTAATTTTAGCTCCAACACTGATGATTCACCTACAAATGTGAACTGACGTTAAATAATAAAACATTTAAAAACTGACCATTTTTCACATTTCTGAAGCATGACGTAATGGGGGGTGTTATCTCTTTTGTCAAAAATCAGCTGTTTTTGCTTGAACATTAAATGCCTCCAAATAGTATTTAATTCACTTCCCGAGCCCCTGGAAGCATGAAAATCACTTTAAACGTGCTAATTTTAGCTCTAAAACTGATAATCCACCTACAAATGTGAACTGACGTTAAATAATAAAACATTTAAAAACTGACCATTTTCCACATTTCTGAAGCATGACGTAATGGGGGGGTGTTATCTCTTTTGTCGAAAATTAGCCGTTTTTGCTTGCACATTAAATGCCTCCAAATGGTATTTAATTAACTTCCCGGGGTGAAAAAACCCTTTTTGAGAACTCAGAGTGAGTAAATTGGCCATTTTCATGCACTTTTACCCATTCCATAAATCTTGTGTTTAGGGCCCCTGGAAGCATGAAAATCACTTTAAACATGCTAATTTTAGCTCTAACACTGATGATCCACCTACAAATGTGAACTGACGTTCAAAAATAAAATATTTGAAAACTGACCATTTTCCACATTTCTGAAGCATGACATAATGGGGCGGTGTTATCTCTTTTGTCAAAAATCAGCTGGTTTTGCTTGAACATTAAATGCCTCCAAGTAGTATTTAATTCACTTCCCGAGCCCCTGGATGCATGAAAATCACTTTAAACATGCTAATTTTAGCTCTAACACTGATGATCCACCTACAAATGTGAACTGACGTTCAAAAATAAAACATTTGAAAACGGACCATTTTCCACATTTCTGAAGCATGACGTAATGGGGAGGTGTTATCTCTTTTGTCAAAAATCAGCTGTTTTTGCTTGAACATTAAATGCCTCCAAATAGAATTTAATTCACTTCCCGAGCCCCTGGAGAATTGAAAATCACTTTAAACATGCTAATTTTAGCCCTAAAACTGATGATCCACCTACAAATGTTAACTGACGTTCAAAAATAAAACATTTGAAAACGGACCATTTTCCTCATTTCTGAAGCCTGACGTAATGGGGGGGGTGTTATCTCCTTTGTCGAAAATCAGCCATTTTTGCTTGAACATTAAATGCCTCTAAATGGTATTTAATTAACTTCCCGGGGTGAAGAAACCCTTTTTGAGAACTCAGAGTGAGTAAATTGGCCATTTTCATGCACTTTTACCCATTCCATAAATCTTGTGTTTAGGGCCCCTGGAAGCATGAAAATCACTTTAAACATGCTAATTTTAGCTCTAACACTGGAGATCCACCTACAAATGTGAACTGACGTTCAAAAATAAAACATTTGAAAACGGACCATTTTCCACATTTCTGAAGCATGACATAATGGGGCGGTGTTATCTCTTTTGTCAAAAATCAGCTGGTTTTGCTTGAACATTAAATGCCTCCAAGTAGTATTTAATTCACTTCCCGAGCCCCTGGAAGCATGAAAATCAGTTTAAACATGCTAATTTTAGCTCTAACACTGATGATCCACCTACAAATGCGAACTGACGTTCAAAAATAAAACATTTGAAAACGGACCATTTTCCACATTTCTGAAGCATGACGTAATGGGGTGGGGGTGTTATCTCTTTTGTCAAAAATCAGCTGGTTTTGCTTGAACATTAAATGCCTCCAAGTAGTATTTAATTCACTTCCCGAGCCCCTGGAAGCATGAAAATCACTTTAAACATGCTAATTTTAGCTCTAACACTGATGATCCACCTACAAATGTGATCTGACGTTAAAAAATAAAACATTTGAAAACGGACCATTTTCCACATTTCTGAAGCATGACGTAATGGGGGGGTGTTATGTCTTTTGTCGAAAATCAGCCATTTTTGCTTGAACATTAAATGCCTCCAAATGGTATTTAATTAAATTCCCGAGCCCCTGGAAGCATGAAAATCACTTTAAACATGCTAATTTTAGCTCTTAAACTGATGATCCACCTACAAATGTGAACTGACGTTCAAAAATAAAACATTTGAAAACGGACCATTTTCCACATTTCTGAAGCATGATGTAATGGGGGGGTGTTATCTCTTTTGTCGAAAATCAGCCGTTTTTGCTTGAACAATAAATGCCTCCAAATGGTATTTAATTAACTTCCCGAGCCCCTGGAAGCATGAAAATCACTTTAAACATGCTAATTTTAGCTCTAAAACTGATGATCCACCTACAAATGTGAACTGACGTTCAAAAATAAAACATTTGAAAACGGACCATTTTCCACATTTCTGAAGCATGACGTAATGGGGGGGTGTTATCTCTTTTGTCAAAAATCAGCTGTTTTTGCTTGAACATTAAGTGCCTCGAAATGGTATTTAATTACCTTCCCGGGGTGAAAAAACCCTTTTTGAGAACTCAGAGTGAGTAAATTGGCCATTTTCATGCACTTTTAACCGTTCCATAAATCTTGTGTTTTGGGCCCCTGGAAGCATGAAAATCACTTTAAACATGCTAATTTTAGCTCTGACACTGATGATCCACCTACAAATGTGAACTGACGTTCAAAAATAAAACATTTGAAAACGGACCATTTTCCACATTTCTGAAACATGACGTAATGGGGGGGGGGGGGGGGTGTTATCTCTTTTGTCGAAAATCAGCCGTTTTTGCTTAAACATTAAAAGCCTCCAAATGGTATTTAATTAAGTTCCCGGGGTGAAGAAACCCTTTTTGAGAACTCAGAGTGAGTAAATTGGCCATTTTCATGCACTTTTAACCATTCCATAAATCTTGTGTTTAGGGCCCCTGGAAGCATGAACATCACTTTAAACATGCTAATTTTAGCTCTAACACTGATGATCCACCTACAAATGTGAACTGACGTTCAAAAATAAAACATTTGAAAACGGACCATTTTCCACATTTCTGAAGCATGACATAATGGGGCGGTGTTATCTCTTTTGTCAAAAATCAGTTGGTTTTGCTTGAACATTAAATGCCTCCAAGTAGTATTTAATTCACTTCCCGAGCCCCTGGAAGCATGAAAATCAGTTTAAACATGCTAATTTTAGCTCTAACGCTGATGATCCACCTACAAATGTGATCTGACGTTAAAAAATAAAACATTTGAAAACGGACCATTTTCCACATTTCTGAAGCATGACGTAATGGGGGGGTGTTATCTCTTTTGTCAAAAATCAGCTGTTTTTGCTTGAACATTAAGTGCCTCGAAATGGTATTTAATTACCTTCCCGGGGTGAAGAAACCCTTTTT
Organism: Lissotriton vulgaris; assembly: GCF_964263255.1. Classification (NCBI taxonomy): domain Eukaryota; kingdom Metazoa; phylum Chordata; class Amphibia; order Caudata; family Salamandridae; genus Lissotriton; species Lissotriton vulgaris. Next base: position 181,527 of record NW_028246749.1, on the reverse strand, counting down.
GAGAACTCAGAGTGAGTAAATTGGCCATTTTCATGCACTTTTAACCATTCCATAAATCTTGTGTTTTGGGCCCCTGGAAGCATGAAAATCACTTTAAACATGCTAATTTTAGCTCCAACACTGATGATTCACCTACAAATGTGAACTGACGTTAAATAATAAAACATTTAAAAACTGACCATTTTTCACATTTCTGAAGCATGACGTAATGGGGGGTGTTATCTCTTTTGTCAAAAATCAGCTGTTTTTGCTTGAACATTAAATGCCTCCAAATAGTATATAATTCACTTCCCGAGCCCCTGGAAGCATGAAAATCACTTTAAACGTGCTAATTTTAGCTCTAAAACTGATAATCCACCTACAAATGTGAACTGACGTTCAAAAATAAAACATTTGAAAACAGACCATTTTCCACATTTCTGAAGCATGACGTAATGGGGGGGGGTGTTATCTCTTTTGTCGAAAATTAGCCGTTTTTGCTTGCACATTAAATGCCTCCAAATGGTATTTAATTAACTTCCCGGGGTGAAATAACCCTTTTTGAGAACTCAGAGTGAGTAAATTGGCCATTTTCATGCACTTTTACCCATTCCATAAATCTTGTGTTTAGGGCCCCTGGAAGCATGAAAATCACTTTAAACATGCTAATTTTAGCTCTAACACTGATGATCCACCTACAAATGTGAACTGACGTTCAAAAATAAAACATTTGAAAACGGACCATTTTCAACATTTCTGAAGCATGACGTAATGGGGGGGTGTTATCTCTTTTGTCAAAAATCAGCTGGTTTTGCTTGAACATTAAATGCCTCCAAGTAGTATTTAATTCACTTCCGGAGCCCCTGGAAGCATGAAAATCAGTTTAAACATGCTAATTTTAGCTCTAACACTGATGATCCACCTACAAATGCGAACTGACGTTCAAAAATAAAACATTTGAAAACGGACCATTTTCCACATTTCTGAAGCATGACGTAATGGGGGGGTGTTATGTCTTTTGTCGAAAATCAGCCATTTTTGCTTGAACATTAAATGCCTTCAAATGGTATTTAATTGACTTCCCGAGCCCCTGGAAGCATGAAAATCACTTTAAACATGCTAATTTTAGCTCTTAAACTGATGATCCACCTACAAATGTGAACTGACGTTCAAAAATAAAACATTTGAAAACGGACCATTTTCCACATTTCTGAAGCATGACGTAATGGGGGGGGTGTTATCTCTTTTGTCGAAAATCAGTCGTTTTTGCTTGAACAATAAATGCCTCCAAGTAGTATTTAATTCACTTCCCGAGCCCCTGGAAGCATGAAAATCACTTTAAACATGCTAATTTTAGCTCTAACACTGATGATCCACCTACAAATGTGATCTGACGTTAAAAAATAAAACATTTGAAAACGGACCATTTTCCACATTTCTGAAGCATGACGTAATGGGGGGGTGTTATGTCTTTTGTCGAAAATCAGCCATTTTTGCTTGAACATTAAATGCCTTCAAATGGTATTTAATTGACTTCCCGAGCCCCTGGAAGCATGAAAATCACTTTAAACATGCTAATTTTAGCTCTTAAACTGATGATCCACCTACAAATGTGAACTGACGTTCAAAAATAAAACATTTGAAAACGGACCATTTTCCACATTTCTGAAGCATGACGTAATGGGGGGGTGTTATCTCTTTTGTCGAAAATCAGCCGTTTTTGCTTGAACAATAAATGCCTCCAAATGGTATTTAATTAACTTCCCGAGCCCCTGGAAGCATGAAAATCACTTTAAACATGCTATTTTTAGCTCTAAAACTGATGATCCACCTACAAATGTGAACTGACGTTCAAAAATAAAACATTTGAAAACGGACCATTTTTCACATTTCTGAAGCATGACGTAATGGGGGGGTGTTATCTCTTTTGTCAAAAATCAGCTGTTTTTGCTTGAACATTAAGTGCCTCGAAATGGTATTTAATTACCTTCCCGGGGTGAAGAAACCCTTTTTGAGAACTTAGAGTGAGTAAATTGGCCATTTTCATGCACTTTTAACCATTCCATAAATCTTGTGTTTTGGGCCCCTGGAAGCATGAAAATCACTTTAAACATGCTAATTTTAGCTCTGACACTGATGATCCACCTACAAATGTGAACTGACGTTCAAAAATAAAACATTTGAAAACGGACCATTTTCCACATTTCTGAAACATGACGTAATGGGGGGGGGGGGGGGTGTTATCTCTTTTGTCGAAAATCAGCCGTTTTTGCTTAAACATTAAAAGCCTCCAAATGGTATTTAATTAAGTTCCCGGGGTGAAGAAACCCTTTTTGAGAACTCAGAGTGAGTAAATTGGCCATTTTCATGCACTTTTAACCATTCCATAAATCTTGTGTTTAGGGCCCCTGGAAGCATGAACATCACTTTAAACATGCTAATTTTAGCTCTAACACTGATGATCCACCTACAAATGTGAACTGACGTTCAAAAATAAAACATTTGAAAACGGACCATTTTCCACATTTCTGAAGCATGACATAATGGGGCGGTGTTATCTCTTTTGTCAAAAATCAGTTGGTTTTGCTTGAACATTAAATGCCTCCAAGTAGTATTTAATTCACTTCCCGAGCCCCTGGAAGCATGAAAATCAGTTTAAACATGCTAATTTTAGCTCTAACGCTGATGATCCACCTACAAATGTGATCTGACGTTAAAAAATAAAACATTTGAAAACGGACCATTTTCCACATTTCTGAAGCATGACGTAATGGGGGGGTGTTATCTCTTTTGTCAAAAATCAGCTGTTTTTGCTTGAACATTAAGTGCCTCGAAATGGTATTTAATTACCTTCCCGGGGTGAAGAAACCCTTTTTGAGAACTCAGAGTGAGTAAATTGGCCATTTTCATGCACTTTTAACCATTCCATAAATCTTGTGTTTTGGGCCCCTGGAAGCATGAAAATCACTTTAAACATGCTAATTTTAGCTCCAACACTGATGATTCACCTACAAATGTGAACTGACGTTAAATAATAAAACATTTAAAAACTGACCATTTTTCACATTTCTGAAGCATGACGTAATGGGGGGTGTTATCTCTTTTGTCAAAAATCAGCTGTTTTTGCTTGAACATTAAATGCCTCCAAATAGTATATAATTCACTTCCCGAGCCCCTGGAAGCATGAAAATCACTTTAAACGTGCTAATTTTAGCTCTAAAACTGATAATCCACCTACAAATGTGAACTGACGTTCAAAAATAAAACATTTGAAAACAGACCATTTTCCACATTTCTGAAGCATGACGTAATGGGGGGGGGTGTTATCTCTTTTGTCGAAAATTAGCCGTTTTTGCTTGCACATTAAATGCCTCCAAATGGTATTTAATTAACTTCCCGGGGTGAAATAACCCTTTTTGAGAACTCAGAGTGAGTAAATTGGCCATTTTCATGCACTTTTACCCATTCCATAAATCTTGTGTTTAGGGCCCCTGGAAGCATGAAAATCACTTTAAACATGCTAATTTTAGCTCTAACACTGATGATCCACCTACAAATGTGAACTGACGTTCAAAAATAAAACATTTGAAAACGGACCATTTTCAACATTTCTGAAGCATGACGTAATGGGGGGGTGTTATCTCTTTTGTCAAAAATCAGCTGGTTTTGCTTGAACATTAAATGCCTCCAAGTAGTATTTAATTCACTTCCGGAGCCCCTGGAAGCATGAAAATCAGTTTAAACATGCTAATTTTAGCTCTAACACTGATGATCCACCTACAAATGCGAACTGACGTTCAAAAATAAAACATTTGAAAACGGACCATTTTCCACATTTCTGAAGCATGACGTAATGGGGGGGTGTTATGTCTTTTGTCGAAAATCAGCCATTTTTGCTTGAACATTAAATGCCTTCAAATGGTATTTAATTGACTTCCCGAGCCCCTGGAAGCATGAAAATCACTTTAAACATGCTAATTTTAGCTCTTAAACTGATGATCCACCTACAAATGTGAACTGACGTTCAAAAATAAAACATTTGAAAACGGACCATTTTCCACATTTCTGAAGCATGACGTAATGGGGGGGGTGTTATCTCTTTTGTCGAAAATCAGTCGTTTTTGCTTGAACAATAAATGCCTCCAAGTAGTATTTAATTCACTTCCCGAGCCCCTGGAAGCATGAAAATCACTTTAAACATGCTAATTTTAGCTCTAACACTGATGATCCACCTACAAATGTGATCTGACGTTAAAAAATAAAACATTTGAAAACGGACCATTTTCCACATTTCTGAAGCATGACGTAATGGGGGGGTGTTATGTCTTTTGTCGAAAATCAGCCATTTTTGCTTGAACATTAAATGCCTTCAAATGGTATTTAATTGACTTCCCGAGCCCCTGGAAGCATGAAAATCACTTTAAACATGCTAATTTTAGCTCTTAAACTGATGATCCACCTACAAATGTGAACTGACGTTCAAAAATAAAACATTTGAAAACGGACCATTTTCCACATTTCTGAAGCATGACGTAATGGGGGGGTGTTATCTCTTTTGTCGAAAATCAGCCGTTTTTGCTTGAACAATAAATGCCTCCAAATGGTATTTAATTAACTTCCCGAGCCCCTGGAAGCATGAAAATCACTTTAAACATGCTATTTTTAGCTCTAAAACTGATGATCCACCTACAAATGTGAACTGACGTTCAAAAATAAAACATTTGAAAACGGACCATTTTTCACATTTCTGAAGCATGACGTAATGGGGGGGTGTTATCTCTTTTGTCAAAAATCAGCTGTTTTTGCTTGAACATTAAGTGCCTCGAAATGGTATTTAATTACCTTCCCGGGGTGAAGAAACCCTTTTTGAGAACTTAGAGTGAGTAAATTGGCCATTTTCATGCACTTTTAACCATTCCATAAATCTTGTGTTTTGGGCCCCTGGAAGCATGAAAATCACTTTAAACATGCTAATTTTAGCTCCAACACTGATGATTCACCTACAAATGTGAACTGACGTTAAATAATAAAACATTTAAAAACTGACCATTTTTCACATTTCTGAAGCATGACGTAATGGGGGGTGTTATCTCTTTTGTCAAAAATCAGCTGTTTTTGCTTGATCATTAAATGCCTCCAAATAGTATTTAATTCACTTCCCGAGCCCCTGGAAGCATGAAAATCACTTTAAACGTGCTAATTTTAGCTCTAGAACTGATGATCCATCTACAAATGTGAACTGACGTTCAAAAATAAAACATTTGAAAACGGACCATTTTCCACATTTCTGAAGCATGACGTAATGGGGGGGTGTTATCTCTTTTGTCGAAAATTAGCAGTTTTTGCTTGAACATTAAATGCCTCCAAATGGTAGTTAATTAACTTCCCGGGGTGAAAAAACCCTTTTTGAGAACTCAGAGTGAGTAAATTGGCCATTTTCATGCACTTTTAACCATTCCATAAATCTTGTGTTTAGGGCCCCTGGAAGCATGAAAATCACTTTAAACATGCTAATTTTAGCTCTAACACTGATGATCCACCTACAAATGTGAACTGACGTTCAAAAATAAAACATTTGAAAACGGACCATTTTCCACATTTCTGAAGCATGACGTAATGGGGGGTATTATCTCTTTTGTCAAAAATCAGCTGTTTTTGCTTGCACATTAAATGCCTCCAAATAGAATTTACTTCACTTCCCGAGCCCCTGGAGGCATGAAAATCACTTTAAACATGCTAATTTTAGCCATAAAACTGATGATCCACCTACAAATGTGAACTGACGTTCAAAAATAAAACATTTGAAAACGGACCATTTTCCACATTTCTGAAGCATGACGTAATGGGGGGGGGGTATTATCTCTTTTGTCGAAAATCAGCCGTTTTTGCTTGAACATTAAAAGCCTCCAAATGGTATTTAATTAACTTCCCGGGGTGAAGAAACCCTTTTTGAGAACTCAGAGTGAGTAAATTTGCCATTTTCATGCACTTTTAACCATTCCATAAATCTTGTGTTTAGGGCCCCTGGAAGCATGAACATCACTTTAAACATGCCAATTTTAGCTCTAACACTGATGATCCACCTACAAATGTGAACTGACGTTCAAAAATAAAACATTTGAAAACGGACCATTTTCCACATTTCTGAAGCATGACGTAATGGGGAGGTGTTATCTCTTTTGTCAAAAATCAGCTGTTTTTGCTTGAACATTAAATGCCTCCAAATAGAATTTAATTCACTTCCCGAGCCCCTGGAGCATTGAAAATCACTTTAAACATGCTAATTTTAGCCCTAAAACTGATGATCCACCTACAAATGTTAACTGACGTTCAAAAATAAAACATTTGAAAACGGACCATTTTCCTCATTTCTGAAGCATGACGTAATGGGGGGGTGTTATCTCCTTTGTCGAAAATCAGCCATTTTTGCTTGAACATTAAATGCCTCCAAATGGTATTTAATTAACTTCCCGGAGTGAAGAAACCCTTTTTGAGAACTCAGAGTGAGTAAATTGGCCATTTTCATGCACTTTTACCCATTCCATAAATCTTGTGTTTAGGGCCCCTGGAAGCATGAAAATCACTTTAAACATGCTAATTTTAGCTCTAACACTGATGATCCACCTACAAATGTGAACTGACGTTCAAAAATAAAACATTTGAAAACGGACCATTTTCCACATTTCTGAAGCATGGCGTAATGGGGGGGTGTTATCTCTTTTGTCAAAAATCAGCTGGTTTTGCTTCAACATTAAATGCCTCCAAGTAGTATTTAATTCACTTCCCGAGCCCCTGGAAGCATGAAAATCAGTTTAAACATGCTAATTTTAGCTCTAACACTGATGATCCACCTACAAATGCGAACTGACGTTCAAAAATAAAACATTTGAAAACGGACCATTTTCCACATTTCTGAAGCATGCCGTAATGGGGGGGTGTTATCTCTTTTGTCGAAAATCAGCCGTTTTTGCTCGAACATTAAATGCCTCCAAATGGTATTTAATTAACTTCCCGGGGTGAAGAAACCCTTTTTGAGAACTCAGAGTGAGTAAATTGGCCATTTTCATGCACTTTTAACCATTCCATAAATCTTGTGTTTAGGGCCCCTGGAAGCATGAAAATCACTTTAAACATGCTAATTTTAGCTCTAACACTGATGATCCACCTACAAATGTGAACTGACGTTCAAAAATAAAACATTTGAAAACGGACCATTTTCCACATTTCTGAAGCATGACGTAATGGGGGGGTGTTATCTCTTTTGTCAAAAATCAGCTGTTTTTGCTTGAACATTAAGTGCCTCGAAATGGTATTTAATTACCTTCCCGGGGTGAAGAAACCCTTTTTGAGAACTTAGAGTGAGTAAATTGGCCATTTTCATGCACTTTTAACCATTCCATAAATCTTGTGTTTTGGGCCCCTGGAAGCATGAAAATCACTTTAAACATGCTAATTTTAGCTCCAACACTGATGATTCACCTACAAATGTGAACTGACGTTAAATAATAAAACATTTAAAAACTGACCATTTTTCACATTTCTGAAGCATGACGTAATGGGGGGTGTTATCTCTTTTGTCAAAAATCAGCTGTTTTTGCTTGATCATTAAATGCCTCCAAATAGTATTTAATTCACTTCCCGAGCCCCTGGAAGCATGAAAATCACTTTAAACGTGCTAATTTTAGCTCTAGAACTGATGATCCATCTACAAATGTGAACTGACGTTCAAAAATAAAACATTTGAAAACGGACCATTTTCCACATTTCTGAAGCATGACGTAATGGGGGGGTGTTATCTCTTTTGTCGAAAATTAGCAGTTTTTGCTTGAACATTAAATGCCTCCAAATGGTAGTTAATTAACTTCCCGGGGTGAAAAAACCCTTTTTGAGAACTCAGAGTGAGTAAATTGGCCATTTTCATGCACTTTTAACCATTCCATAAATCTTGTGTTTAGGGCCCCTGGAAGCATGAAAATCACTTTAAACATGCTAATTTTAGCTCTAACACTGATGATCCACCTACAAATGTGAACTGACGTTCAAAAATAAAACATTTGAAAACGGACCATTTTCCACATTTCTGAAGCATGACGTAATGGGGGGTATTATCTCTTTTGTCAAAAATCAGCTGTTTTTGCTTGCACATTAAATGCCTCCAAATAGAATTTACTTCACTTCCCGAGCCCCTGGAGGCATGAAAATCACTTTAAACATGCTAATTTTAGCCATAAAACTGATGATCCACCTACAAATGTGAACTGACGTTCAAAAATAAAACATTTGAAAACGGACCATTTTCCACATTTCTGAAGCATGACGTAATGGGGGGGGGGTATTATCTCTTTTGTCGAAAATCAGCCGTTTTTGCTTGAACATTAAAAGCCTCCAAATGGTATTTAATTAACTTCCCGGGGTGAAGAAACCCTTTTTGAGAACTCAGAGTGAGTAAATTTGCCATTTTCATGCACTTTTAACCATTCCATAAATCTTGTGTTTAGGGCCCCTGGAAGCATGAACATCACTTTAAACATGCCAATTTTAGCTCTAACACTGATGATCCACCTACAAATGTGAACTGACGTTCAAAAATAAAACATTTGAAAACGGACCATTTTCCACATTTCTGAAGCATGACGTAATGGGGAGGTGTTATCTCTTTTGTCAAAAATCAGCTGTTTTTGCTTGAACATTAAATGCCTCCAAATAGAATTTAATTCACTTCCCGAGCCCCTGGAGCATTGAAAATCACTTTAAACATGCTAATTTTAGCCCTAAAACTGATGATCCACCTACAAATGTTAACTGACGTTCAAAAATAAAACATTTGAAAACGGACCATTTTCCTCATTTCTGAAGCATGGCGTAATGGGGGGGTGTTATCTCCTTTGTCGAAAATCAGCCATTTTTGCTTGAACATTAAATGCCTCCAAATGGTATTTAATTAACTTCCCGGAGTGAAGAAACCCTTTTTGAGAACTCAGAGTGAGTAAATTGGCCATTTTCATGCACTTTTACCCATTCCATAAATCTTGTGTTTAGGGCCCCTGGAAGCATGAAAATCACTTTAAACATGCTAATTTTAGCTCTAACACTGATGATCCACCTACAAATGTGAACTGACGTTCAAAAATAAAACATTTGAAAACGGACCATTTTCCACATTTCTGAAGCATGGCGTAATGGGGGGGTGTTATCTCTTTTGTCAAAAATCAGCTGGTTTTGCTTCAACATTAAATGCCTCCAAGTAGTATTTAATTCACTTCCCGAGCCCCTGGAAGCATGAAAATCAGTTTAAACATGCTAATTTTAGCTCTAACACTGATGATCCACCTACAAATGCGAACTGACGTTCAAAAATAAAACATTTGAAAACGGACCATTTTCCACATTTCTGAAGCATGCCGTAATGGGGGGGTGTTATCTCTTTTGTCAAAAATCAGCTGGTTTTGCTTGAACATTAAATGCCTCCAAGTAGTATTTAATTCACTTCCCGAGCCCCTGGAAGCATGAAAATCAGTTTAAACATGCTAATTTTAGCTCTAACACTGATGATCCACCTACAAATGTGATCTGACGTTAAAAAATAAAACATTTGAAAACGGACCATTTTCCACATTTCTGAAGCATGACGTAATGGGGGGGTGTTATGTCTTTTGTCGAAAATCAGCCATTTTTGCTTGAACATTAAATGCCTTCAAATGGTATTTAATTGACTTCCCGAGCCCCTGGAAGCATGCAAATCACTTTAAGCATGCTAATTTTAGCTCTTAAACTGATGATCCACCTACAAATGTGAACTGACGTTCAAAAATAAAACATTTGAAAACAGACCATTTTCCACATTTCTGAAGCATGACGTAATGGGTGGGTGTTATCTCTTTTGTTGAAAATCAGCCGTTTTTGCTTGAACAATAAATGCCTCCAAATGGTATTTAATTAACTTCCCGAGCCCCTGGAAGCATGAAAATCACTTTAAACATGCTAATTTTAGCTCTAAAACTGATGATCCACCTACAAATGTGAACTGACGTTCAAAAATAAAACATTTGAAAACGGACCATTTTCCACATTTCTGAAGCATGACGTAATGGGGGGGGGGGGGGTGTTATCTCTTTTGTCAAAAATCAGCTGTTTTTGCTTGAACATTAAGTGCCTCGAAATGGTATTTAATTACCTTCCCGGGGTGAAGAAACCCTTTTTGAGAACTCAGAGTGAGTAAATTGGCCATTTTCATGCACTTTTAACCATTCCATAAATCTTGTGTTTTGGGCCCCTGGAAGCATGAAAATCACTTTAAACATGCTAATTTTAGCTCCAACACTGATGATTCACCTACAAATGTGAACTGACATTAAATAATAAAACATTTAAAAACTGACCATTTTTCACATTTCTGAAGCATGACGTAATGGGGGGTGTTATCTCTTTAGTCAAAAATCAGCTGTTTTTGCTTGATCATTAAATGCCTCCAAATAGTATTTAATTCACTTCCCGAGCCCCTGGAAGCATGAAAATCACTTTAAACGTGCTAATTTTAGCTCTAAAACTGATGATCCACCTACAAATGTGAACTGACGTTCAAAAATAAAACATTTGAAAACGGACCATTTTCCACATTTCTGAAGCATGACGTAATGGGGGGGGTGTTATCTCTTTTGTCGAAAATTAGCCGTTTTTGCTTGAACATTAAATGCCTCCAAATGGTAGTTAATTAACTTCCCGGGGTGAAAAAACCCTTTTTGAGAACTCAGAGTGAGTAAATTGGCCATTTTCATGCACTTTTAACCATTCCATAAATCTTGTGTTTAGGGCCCCTGGAAGCATGAAAATCACTTTAAACATGCTAATTTTAGCTCTAACACTGATGATCCACCTACAAATGTGAACTGACGTTCAAAAATAAAACATTTGAAAACGGACCATTTTCCACATTTCTGAAGCATGACGTAATGGGGGGGTATTATCTCTTTTGTCAAAAATCAGCTGTTTTTGCTTGAACATTAAATGCCTCCAAATAGAATTTAATTCACTTCCCGAGCCCCTGGAGGCATGAAAATCACTTTAAACATGCTAATTTTAGCCATAAAACTGATGATCCACCTACAAATGTGAACTGACGTTCAAAAATAAAACATTTGAAAACGAACCATTTTCCACATTTCTGAAGCATGACGTAATGGGGGGGTATTATCTCTTTTGTCGAAAATCAGACGTTTTTGCTTGAACATTAAAAGCCTCCAAATGGTATTTAATTAACTTCCCGGGGTGAAGAAACCCTTTTTGAGAACTCAGAGTGAGTAAATTGGCCATTTTCATGCACTTTTAACCATTCCATAAATCTTGTGTTTAGGGCCCCTGGAAGCATGAACATCACTTTAAACATGCTAATTTTAGCTCTAACACGGATGATCCACCTACAAATGTGAACTGACGTTCAAAAATAAAACATTTGAAAACGGACCATTTTCCACATTTCTGAAGCATGACGTAATGGGGAGGTGTTATCTCTTTTGTCAAAAATCAGCTGTTTTTGCTTGAACATAAAATGCCTCCAAATAGAATTTAATTCACTTCCCGAGCCCCTGGAGCATTGAAAATCACTTTAAACATGCTAATTTTAGCCCTAAAACTGATGATCCACCTACAAATGTGAACTGACGTTCAAAAATAAAACATTTGAAAACGGACCATTTTCCACATTTCTGAAGCATGACGTAATGGGGGGGGGTATTATCTCTTTTGTCGAAAATCAGCCGTTTTTGCTTGAACATTAAAAGCCTCCAAATGGTATTTAATTAACTTCCCGGGGTGAAGAAACCCTTTTTGAGAACTCAGAGTGAGTAAATTGGCCATTTTCATGCACTTTTAACCATTCCATAAATCTTGTGTTTAGGGCCCCTGGAAGCATGAACATCATTTTAAACATGCTAATTTTAGCTCTAACACTGATGATCCACCTACAAATGTGAACTGACGTTCAAAAATAAAACATTTGAAAACGGACCATTTTCCACATTTCTGAAGCATGACGTAATGGGGAGGTGTTATCTCTTTTGTCAAAAATCTGCTGTTTTTGCTTGAACATTAAATGCCTCCAAATAGAATTTAATTCACTTCCCGAGCCCCTGGAGCATTGAAAATCACTTTAAACATGCTAATTTTAGCCCTACAACTGAGGATCCACCTACAAATGTGAACTGACGTTCAAAAATAAAACATTTGAAAACGGACCATTTTCCTCATTTCTGAAGCATGACGTAATGGGGGGGGGGGTGTTATCTCTTTTGTCGAAAATCAGCCATTTTTGCTTGAACATTAAAAGCCTCAAAATGGTATTTAATTAAGTTCCCGGGGTGAAGAAACCCTTTTTGAGAACTCAGAGTGAGTAAATTGGCCATTTTCATGCACTTTTAACCATTCCATAAATCTTGTGTTTAGGGCCCCTGGAAGCATGAACATCACTTTAAACATGCTAATTTTAGCTCTAACACTGATGATCCACCTACAAATGTGAACTGACGTTCAAAAATAAAACATTTGAAAACGGACCATTTTCCACATTTCTGAAGCATGACGTAATGGGGAGGTGTTATCTCTTTTGTCAAAAACTCAGCTGTTTTTGCTTGAACATTAAATGCCTCCAAATAGAATTTAATTCACTTCCCGAGCCCCTGGTGCATTGAAAATCACTTTAAACATGCTAATTTTAGCCCTAAAACTGATGATCCACCTACAAATGTTAACTGACGTTCAAAAATAAAACATTTGAAAACGGACCATTTTCCTCATTTCTGAAGCATGATGTAATGGGGGGGGTGTTATCTCCTTTGTCGAAAATCAGCCATTTTTGCTTGAACATTAAATGCCTCCAAATGGTATTTAATTAACTTCCCGGGGTGAAGAAACCCTTTTTGAGAACTCAGAGTGAGTAAATTGGCCATTTTAATGCACTTTTACCCATTCCATAAATCTTGTGTTTAGGGCCCCTGGAAGCATGAAAATCACTTTAAACATGTTAATTTTAGCTCTAACACTGATGATCCACCTACAAATGTGAACTCACGTTCAAAAATAAAACATTTGAAAACGGACCATTTTCCACATTTCTGAAGCATGACATAATAGGCCGGTGTTATCTCTTTTGTCAAAAATCAGCTGTTTTTGCTTGATCATTAAATGCCTCCAAATAGTATTTAATTCACTTCCCGAGCCCCTGGAAGCATGAAAATCACTTTAAACGTGCTAATTTTAGCTCTAAAACTGATGATCCATCTACAAATGTGAACTGACGTTCAAAAATAAAACATTTGAAAACGGACCATTTTCCACATTTCTGAAGCATGTTATGTTATGTTATGTTAAATTTAGCTTATAAAGCGCGCGTACGCCCGTAGGCTTCATGGCGCTGTAGGAAGTTTCCAGAGCATAACACAACAACAGAAGGACCACTTAGAACGTCTGAGGATAGGCTTCTCTAAAAAGCCAGGTTTTAAAGGCTAGTCTAAAGGCTAGAATGTCCTCGTGTGACCTTAAAGAAGCTGGCAAGGAGTTCCAGAGGGATGCAGCAAGAAAATGAAAGGAGCTGCCGCCCTGACGTTGTTTCCTAACAACCGGCACTGTGAGCAAGTTTTTGTGGCCAGAACGGAGGTTGCGGGAGGGGGTGTATCTGGCAAGCAGGTTGATAATGAATTTGGGGCCTTTGCTTTGTAATGCCCTAAAGATAATGCAGCCGGTTTTAAAAGCCACCCTCTGGGCTACCGGCAGCCAATGCAGGTCTGCCAGGCCTGGCCTGATGGACTGCCATTTAGGAAGCCCACAGATCAGCCTGGCCGCCTGATTTTGAACCAGCTGCAGCCTCTTGAGCTGCCCGGCTGGAAGGCCCAAATATAAACTATTTGAGTAGTCCAGCCTAGACAGCACAAGGGCGATGGTCACCTGTATCAGGGCAGAATGGGTTAGGAAATGGGCAATCTTTCTAATCTTGCGCAGCTGAAAGAAGCATGCGGAAACAACTGACCCTACCTGACTTTTCAAGGAGAGGTCATCACTGAAGGTGACTCCAAGGCTCTTAACCGTGCGGGATTTGGAGGGGGGATTTCCCATCTCCGGAGGCCAGAATTGAGGTCCCCAGCTGAGTTCACTCTTCCCAGGCAAGATCAGTTCAGTCTTGCCTGGGTTAAGTTTTAGGTGGTTAAGGCCCATCCATCTCTGGATATGAGCCATGACCTCCCTAAACTCAGTGACAGCATCCGGCGACCCTAGGGGGAAAACCAATTGCAGATCATCTGCGTAATTAAAGATCCACACTTTGAATTTCCTCAAGGAGTGCAAAAGGGGACGCAGGTATAAATTAAATAAAAGGGGAGACAGGGATGAGCCTTGAGGGACCCCGCAATCGTTCTTAATTCTAGGGGCTGTGAAGGTGCCCAGTCTCACTGCTTGAGTCCGGTCGGACAAGAATGATTGCACCCAGCTCAGGGCAGTACCTCTGAGGCCTGCCTGCTCGACACGGCCGACCAAAATAGTGTGGTCGACCGTGTCGAAAGCAGCAGACAGGTCAAGAAGCACCAGTGCCTGGTGGACATCCCTGTCCGCGTTGCACCGAAGTGTATTCTGGACTGCCAGGGTTACCGTCTCGGTCGAATGGCCTGGACGGAACCCAGCTTGATTTGGCTCCAGAAATCCAGTGGTTTCCACAAAGTTGGAAAGGCAATTGGAGACGTGAGCCTCCAATATCTTGGATAGGAACGGCAACAGGGATATAGGACGATAGTTTGATGAGTCCTGAGGGTCCATACCTGGTTTCTTAATTAGAGGGATTAGCAAAGCGTGTTTAAAGCCAGTGGGTACCCTGCCCTGGGTCAGTGATTTATTTAGTAGGGGTAGAATACCCTGAGGGATAGTCCGACCGATTTCCGAGAAGATGTGGGGGGGGGCAGATGTCGTTAGGGGATCCGGACTTTACCCTCGTCAAAAGTGAGGAAAAGGTTTTATCGTCAATGGCCGGGAAGGTGTCTAAAACAGAGGGATTGTAAAAAACGTCGTCCAAAGGAAGTGACGTTGGGGAGTTAGCAATGCTCGATTTGATAATGACAATTTTTTCTCTGAAAAAATTATTCAGGGAATCACATAGCTTCTGCGTAGGAGCTATTGAAGGGGCTGTCCTGTCATTATCACAGAGTTCGTTAACTATATTAAAAATATCTTTGGACTTGTTGGATGATGATAAAATTTTTGTGGAGAAGTAGTTAAGTTTGTGTTGTTTTAAAATTTTTTGATAGCTTTTCCTAGTGACGCAAAAGGTTTCCCTATCCTGTGAAGAGTAGGTGGCTCTCCACTGTCTTTCTTTCTGACGTACCCCTAATTTAAGTGCTCTAAGTTCTTGAGTGAACCATTTGTGGGCATCATTGCCTCTGATGTTAGGTAAGTATACAGAGGGGGCGAACAGATCTGCTGCGTGAAGAAGCCAGGAGGACAGTGCCCTCTCATCAACCTCCAGATCTTCGTCTAATGGGGGAAGGGTGTTGTTCAGCGTGTCCATGAACCCAGAGCGGTCCATGGATTTCCATTTGCGGAACTCTTTGCCCATGGGAGGTTTGGCCTTGTGCTGCCCTTGAATTTCTAGTGGGAACTGGATAAGATAATGATCTGACCAAATGCAAGGGCTTATAATAGGAGAGAATGGTGGTACGTTGTATGTCCAGATTTGGTCCAAGCTGTGACCCTTCTGGTGAGTGGGAGAGTGAATGTGTTGGACCAGGTTTAGATCTGTAAGCAGATCCCTCAGTTCTCCAGCTTGGATGTCAGTGTCTGTTCTATCGAACCAATAATTTAAGTCCCCCACTAGAACAGTTTTAGAGTGCTTTACGTATGACGCATGACGTAATGGGGGGGTGTTATTTCTTTTGTCGAAAATTAGCAGTTTTTGCTTGAACATTAAAGGCCTCCAAATGGTAGTTAATTAACTTCCCGGGGTGAAAAAACCCTTTTTGAGAACTCAGAGTGAGTAAATTGGCCATTTTCATGCACTTTTAACCATTCCATAAATCTTGTGTTTAGGGCCCCTGGAAGCATGAAAATCACTTTAAACATGCTAATTTTAGCTCTAACACTGATGATCCACCTACAAATGTGAACTGACGTTCAAAAATAAAACATTTGAAAACGGACCATTTTCCACATTTCTGAAGCATGACGTAATGGGGTGGTATTATCTCTTTTGTCAAAAATCAGCTGTTTTTGCTTGCACATTAAATGCCTCCAAATAGAATTTAATTCACTTCCCGAGCCCCTGGAGGCATGAAAATCACTTTAAACATGCTAATTTTAGCCATAAAACTGATGATCCACCTACAAATGTGAACTGACGTTCAAAAATAAAACATTTGAAAACGGACCATTTTCCACATTTCTGAAGCATGACGTAATGGGGGGGGTATTATCTCTTTTGTGGAAAATCAGCCGTTTTTGCTTGAACATTAAAAGCCTCCAAATGGTATTTAATTAACTTCCCGGGGTGAAGAAACCCTTTTTGAGAACTCAGAGTGAGTAAATTGGCCATTTTCATGCACTTTTAACCATTCCATAAATCTTGTGTTTAGGGCCCCTGGAAGCATGAACATCACTTTAAACATGCCAATTTTAGCTCTAACACTGATGATCCACCTACAAATGTGAACTGACTTTCAAAAATAAAACATTTGAAAACGGACCATTTTCCACATTTCTGAAGCATGACGTAATGGGGAGGTGTTATCTCTTTTGTCAAAAATCAGCTGTTTTTGCTTGAACATTAAATGCCTCCAAATAGAATTTAATTCACTTCCCGAGCCCCTGGAGCATTGAAAATCACTTTAAACATGCTAATTTTAGCCCTAAAACTGATGATCCACCTACAAATGTTAACTGACGTTCAAAAATAAAACATTTGAAAACGGACCATTTTCCTCATTTCTGAAGCATGACGTAATGGGGGGGTGTTATCTCCTTTGTCGAAAATCAGCCATTTTTGCTTGAACATTAAATGCCTCCAAATGGTATTTAATTAACTTCCCGGAGTGAAGAAACCCTTTTTGAGAACTCAGAGTGAGTAAATTGGCCATTTTCATGCACTTTTACCCATTCCATAAATCTTGTGTTTAGGGCCCCTGGAAGCATGAAAATCACTTTAAACATGCTAATTTTAGCTCTAACACTGATGATCCACCTACAAATGTGAACTGACGTTCAAAAATAAAACATTTGAAAACGGACCATTTTCCACATTTCTGAAGCATGACGTAATGGGGGGGTGTTATCTCTTTTGTCCAAAATCAGCTGGTTTTGCTTGAACATTAAATGCCTCCAAGTAGTATTTAATTCACTTCCCGAGCCCCTGGAAGCATGAAAATCAGTTTAAACATGCTAATTTTAGCTCTAACACTGATGATCCACCTACAAATGTGATCTGACGTTAAAAAATAAAACATTTGAAAACGGACCATTTTCCACATTTCTGAAGCATGACGTAATGGGGGGGTGTTATGTCTTTTGTCGAAAATCAGCCATTTTTGCTTGAACATTAAATGCCTTCAAATGGTATTTAATTGACTTCCCGAGCCCCTGGAAGCATGCAAATCACTTTAAGCATGCTAATTTTAGCTCTTAAACTGATGATCCACCTACAAATGTGAACTGACGTTCAAAAATAAAACATTTGAAAACGGACCATTTTCCACATTTCTGAAGCATGACGTAATGGGGGGGTGTTATCTCTTTTGTTGAAAATCAGCCGTTTTTGCTTGAACAATAAATGCCTCCAAATGGTATTTAATTAACTTCCCGAGCCCCTGGAAGCATGAAAATCACTTTAAACATGCTAATTTTAGCTCTAAAACTGATGATCCACCTACAAATGTGAACTGACGTTCAAAAATAAAACATTTGAAAACGGACCATTTTCCACATTTCTGAAGCATGACGTAATGGGGGGGTGTTATCTCTTTTGTCAAAAATCAGCTGTTTTTGCTTGAACATTAAGTGCCTCGAAATGGTATTTAATTACCTTCCCAGGGTGAAGAAACCCTTTTTGAGATCTCAGAGTGAGTAAATTGGCCATTTTCATGCACTTTTAACCATTCCATAAATCTTGTGTTTTGGGCCCCTGGAAGCATGAAAATCACTTTAAACATGCTAATTTTAGCTCCAACACTGATGATTCACCTACAAATGTGAACTGACGTTAAATAATAAAACATTTAAAAACTGACCATTTTTCACATTTCTGAAGCATGACGTAATGGGGGGTGTTATCTCTTTTGTCAAAAATCAGCTGTTTTTGCTTGATCATTAAATGCCTCCAAATAGTATTTAATTCACTTCCCGAGCCCCTGGAAGCATGAAAATCACTTTAAACGTGCTATTTTTAGCTCTAAAACTGATGATCCACCTACAAATGTGAACTGACGTTCAAAAATAAAACATTTGAAAACGGACCATTTTCCACATTTCTGAAGCATGACGTAATGGAGGGGTGTTATCTCTTTTGTCGAAAATTAGCCGTTTTTGCTTGAACATTAAATGCCTCCAAATGGTAGTTAATTAACTTCCCGGGGTGAAAAAACCCTTTTTGAGAACTCAGAGTGAGTAAATTGGCCATTTTCATGCACTTTTAACCATTCCATAAATCTTGTGTTTAGGGCCCCTGGAAGCATGAAAATCACTTTAAACATGCTAATTTTAGCTCTAACACTGATGATCCACCTACAAATGTGAACTGACGTTCAAAAATAAAACATTTGAAAACGGACCATTTTCCACATTTCTGAAGCATGACGTAATGGGGGGGGTATTATCTCTTTTGTCAAAAATCAGCTGTTTTTGCTTGAACATTAAATGCCTCCAAATAGAATTTAATTCACTTCCCGAGCCCCTGGAGGCATAAAAATCACTTTAAACATGCTAATTTTAGCCATAAAACTGATGATCCACCTACAAATGTGAACTGACGTTCAAAAATAAAACATTTGAAAACGGACCATTTTCCACATTTCTGAAGCATGACGTAATGGGGGGGTATTATCTCTTTTGTCGAAAATCAGCCGTTTTTGCTTGAACATTAAAAGCCTCCAAACGGTATTTAATTAACTTCCCGGGGTGAAGAAACCCTTTTTGAGAACTCAGAGTGAGTAAATTGGCCATTTTCATGCACTTTTAACCATTCCATAAATCTTGTGTTTAGGGCCCCTGGAAGCATGAACATCACTTTAAACATGCTAATTTTAGCTCTAACACTGATGATCCACCTACAAATGTGAACTGACGTTCAAAAATAAAACATTTGAAAACGGACCATTTTCCACATTTCTGAAGCATGACGTAATGGGGAGGTGTTATCTCTTTTGTCAAAAATCAGCTGTTTTTGCTTGAACATTAAATGCCTCCAAATAGAATTTAATTCACTTCCCGAGCCCCTGGAGCATTGAAAATCACTTTAAACATGCTAATTTTAGCCCTAAAACTGATGATCCACCTACAAATGTGAACTGACGTTCAAAAATAAAACATTTGAAAACGGACCATTTTCCACATTTCTGAAGCATGACGTAATGGGGGGGGGGTATTATCTCTTTTGTCGAAAATCAGCCGTTTTTGCTTGAACATTAAAAGCCTCCAAATGGTATTTAATTACCTTCCCGGGGTGAAGAAACCCTTTTTGAGAACTCAGAGTGAGTAAATTGGCCATTTTAATGCACTTTTACCCATTCCATAAATCTTGTGTTTAGGGCCCCTGGAAGCATGAAAATCACTTTAAACATGCTAATTTTAGCTCTAACACTGATGATCCACCTACAAATGTGAACTCACGTTCAAAAATAAAACATTTGAAAACGGACCATTTTCCACATTTCTGAAGCATGACATAATGGGGCGGTGTTATCTCTTTTGTCAAAAATCAGCTGGTTTTGCTTGAACATTAAATGCCTCCAAGTAGTATTTAATTCACTTCCCGAGCCCCTGGAAGCATGAAAATCAGTTTAAACATGCTAATTTTAGCTCTAACACTGATGATCCACCTACAAATGCGAACTGACGTTCAAAAATAAAACATTTGAAAACGGACCAT
The DNA here is from genome assembly GCF_964263255.1 of Lissotriton vulgaris. NCBI lineage: Eukaryota > Metazoa > Chordata > Amphibia > Caudata > Salamandridae > Lissotriton > Lissotriton vulgaris. The sequence continues at coordinate 161,444 of NW_028246749.1, read as the reverse complement.
TTTCCACATTTCTGAAGCATGACGTTATGGGGGGGTGTTATCTCTTTTGTCAAAAATCAGCTGGTTTTGCTTGAACATTAAATGCCTCCAAGTAGTATTTAATTCACTTCCCGAGCCCCCGGAAGCATGAAAATCACTTTAAACATGCTAATTTTAGCTCTAACACTGATGATCCACCTACAAATGTGATCTGACATTAAAAAATAAAACATTTGAAAACGGACCATTTTCCACATTTCTGAAGCATGACGTAATGGGGGGGGTGTTATGTCTTTTGTCGAAAATCAGCCATTTTTGCTTGAACATTAAATGCCTCCAAATGGTATTTAATTAACTTCCCGAGCCCCTGGAAGCATGAAAATCACTTTAAAAATGCTAATTTTAGCTCTTAAACTGATGATCCACCTACAAATGTGAACTGACGTTAAATAATAAAACATTTAAAAACTGACCATTTTTCACATTTCTGAAGCATGACGTAATGGGGGGTGTTATCTCTTTTGTCAAAAATCAGCTGTTTTTGCTTTAACATTAAATGCCTCCAAATAGTATTTAATTCACTTCCCGAGCCCCTGGAAGCATGAAAATCACTTTAAACATGCTAATTTTAGCTCTAAAACTGATGATCCACCTACAAATGTGAACTGACGTTCAAAAATAAAACATTTGAAAACGGACCATTTTCCACATTTCTGAAGCATGACGTAATGGTGGGTGTTATCTCTTTTGTCGAAAATCAGCCATTTTTGCTTGAACATTAAATGCCTCCAAATGGTATTTAATGAACTTCCCGGGGTGAAGAAACCCTTTTTGAGAACTCAGAGTGAGTAAATTGGCCATTTTCATGCACTTTTAACCATTCCATAAATCTTGTGTTTAGGGCCCCTGGAAGCATGAAAATCACTTTAAACATGCTAATTTTAGCTCTAACACTGATGATTCACCTACAAATGTGAACTGACGTTAAAAAATAAAACATTTGAAAACGGACCATTTTTCACATTTCTGAAGAATAACGTAATGGGGGTGTGTTATCTCTTTTGTAGAAAATCAGCCGTTTTTGCTTGAAAATTAAATGCCTTCAAATGGTATTAAATTAACTTCCCGAGCCCCTGAAAGCATGAAAATCACTTTAAACATGATAATTTTAGCTCTAACACTGATGATCCACCTACAAATAAGAACTGACGTTCAAAAATAAACATTTGAAAACGGACCATTTTCCACATTTCTGAAGCATGACGTAATGGGGGGGTGTTATCTCTTTTGTCGAAAATCAGCCGTTTTTGCTTGAACATTAAATCCCTCCAAATAGTATTTAATTCACTTCCCGAGCCCCTGGAAGCATGAAAATCTCTTTAAACATGCTAATTTTAGCTCTAACACTGATGATCCACCTACAAATGTGCACTGACGTTCAAAAATAAAACATTTGAAAACGGACCATTTTCCACATTTCTGAAGCATGACGTAATGGGGAGGTGTTATCTCTTTTGTCAAAAATCAGCTGTTTTTGCTTGAACATTAAATGCCTCCAAATAGAATTTAATTCACTTCCCGAGCCCCTGGAGCATTGGAAATCACTTTAAACGTGCTAATTTTAGCCCTAAAACTGATGATCCACCTACAAATGTTAACTGACGTTCAAAAATAAAACATTTGAAAACGGACCATTTTCCTCATTTCTGAAGCATGATGTAATGGGGGGGTGTTATCTCCTTAGCGAAAATCAGCCATTTTTGCTTGAACATTAAATGCCTCCAAATGGTATTTAATTAACTTCCCGGGGTGAAGAATTCCTTTTTGAGAACTCAGAGTGAGTAAATTGGCCATTTTCATGCACTTTTAACCATTCCATAAATCTTGTGTTTAGGGCCCCTGGAAGCATGAACATCACTTTAAACATGCTAATTTTAGCTCTAACACTGATGATCCACCTACAAATGTGAACTGACGTTCAAAAATAAAACATTTGAAAACGGACCATTTTCCACATTTCTGAAGCATGACGTAATGGGGAGGTGTTATCTCTTTTGTCAAAAATCAGCTGTTTTTGCTTGAACATTAAATGCCTCCAAATAGAATTTAATTCACTTCCCGAGCCCCTGGAGCATTGAAAATCACTTTAAACATGCTAATTTTAGCCCTAAAACTGATGATCCACCTACAAATGTTAACTGACGTTCAAAAATAAAACATTTGAAAACGGACCATTTTCCTCATTTCTGAAGCCTGACGTAATGGGGGGGTGTTATCTCCTTTGTCGAAAATCAGCCATTTTTGCTTGAACATTAAATGCCTCTAAATGGTATTTAATTAACTTCCCGGGGTGAAGAAACCCTTTTTGAGAACTCAGAGTGAGTAAATTGGCCATTTTCATGCACTTTTACCCATTCCATAAATCTTGTGTTTAGGGCCCCTGGAAGCATGAAAATGGAAAGGGGCGACCACTCGGTCCCCCCGCACGTATGGCAGAGTACCACGATCCCCCCGGGAAGCCATCTTGGGCGGGAGGCGTGTCTCGGCTGGTATGCCCGAAGCGGCGTAGCCGGGGCGCGCCTTTTCCCGCCCTAGAGGGGGCTGGCCTAGACACTGACGCAGCTGGCCACGCCCTCGGGGCAGGCAGGGGCGGGTTTACGCCCGCCCTGAAGACGGATAAAAGGAGAAGCAAGATCCGAAGGCATCCTCTTGTTCCTGTGCTCTGAAGCTGCACCTCCTCGCTGCACGTGAGCTCGAGACGGAACGAAGAGCCAATTTTGAGCGTTATAATCTTTCTTTTGTCTTACAGATACTCTGTCGGAGAAATGCCCAAGAAAGGCGGAAAGAGAATGACTACTGAACAGATGCTTCGGGTCCTCATGAAGGAGATGACCGAGCTAAAGAAGCGGGTGGCGGAGAGAGAGGGGGAAGGGGGGCCGGAACGTCCTTCGGCTGGAGCAGCCCCAGGAGGGAGAGCCAAGAGGCCAAGGAAGGGACCAGCTGGGGGAGACGTCCCGGTTCCCCGGACTCCGCTCGAGGCGCCAACCCCGGTACCTGTGGAGGGGAATCCGATTCCCGTGGTGGTCACCCCGGTGTCCAATGAAGATATGCCGCCCGAGCTGGCAGCACAACTTGCAGCGTGGTTGGGCGAAGGTAGTGAGGGCGCCACGGCTGTCGACGCGCAGGCGCTGATGAAGCAACTGCGTGAGAAACGGGAGGCAGCCAAGGCGTCCGCGCCGGCTGCAGTAGTTGACAAGACACAAGGGACGAGTACGACCGCAGAGGCAGCGTCCGGTGCAGGTAAGCGGCCATTGCCGATTGCGAGGGATGAGTCAGCACCCTCTCGTAGAGAACAGTTGGGTCAACATGTGCCTTTGGCGATTAAGGAGAAGATTTGGGCGGGGGAATATGTGAACATCTTCTCGTTGCTTGTTGATCATTATGAGGTGGAGCATGTTAAGGGCCAGAAAGACCTCATGCATCCGAGTGTTTGGCGCGCAAAAATGGCCGCCTTTAAAGTGAATGAGAGTATCGGCAATTGGGGCAAAGCATGGGGGATTTTTACGTCGATCTTAGGGGAACGTAGGCCCGAATTGCTTTCCGAGTTACCGACCTATCAGTCGCGAATCATGGGGTACTCGACGTCACACCAGGGTAACCATTGGTTCTGCTACGATAATCTTTTTAGAAAGGCTAAAGAGCACAATAAAAGCTTAACCTGGGACTGTTACGATTCTTTGACATGGGATAAAATGAAGGAGACAGGTATGTTGAAAATGCCATTAGTAGGGAGTAATGTGGGCGAATCCTCCCGCCAATATGCGGGGACGCCCTTTCGATCAGGTACGGGTACCGACGATTACTCGAGACCTGCCAGTAATACAGGGAAAAGGGGGTTCTGCTGGAATTTCAACAGAGGTAAATGTAGTAGGCCCCAGGGATCGTGTAAATTTAAACACGAATGTAGTGGGTGCGGGTCGTCCCATCCTGAGTCCACGTGCAGAGCCAAAACGGGTGATAACGGCGGTAGAGGAGGCGCCAAACAGGTCTAACATAGTCCGAGGGGCGCCTTTACCTACCCCGATTGATACCTTGGCGATGATTCCATGGCTCAGTGAATACCCGGATCGTACTTCTGCTGGGGTGCTGCGGAACGGGTTTTCGTATGGTTTCCGCATCCCAGTAGGGGACTTTCAGGGTGTGGAGAAGTGTAAAAATCAACTTTCGGTCCTGCAGCATACGACCGTGGTACAGGATAAGATCCGGAAAGAGGTTAGTCGAGGTCGGGTTGCCGGCCCGTTTAGTATACCCCCGGTGCAGAATTTTGTTTGTTCTCCTTTAGGGGTGGTCCCCAAGAAGGACCCGGGTGAGTTCCGACTGATTCATAATTTATCAGCTCCACGTGGTCTTTCTGTGAACGATGCAATAGATCCAGAAGTGTGTTCGGTGCGGTACGCATCCTTCGATGAGGCCGTAGCCATTTTGAATCGCCTGGGGCCCGGGGCGCTGATGGCGAAGTCAGATATCGAGTCAGCGTTCCGACTGCTCCCGGTACACCCAGACGACCAGCGTCTACTAGGTTTCATGTTTCAGGGTCATTATTACATGGATAGGTGTATGCCGATGGGATGCTCTATATCTTGTGCCTATTTCGAGAAATTCAGTAGTTTTCTACAATGGGTCTTCACAAAGAGGACAGGTTTCCAACATGTAATGCATTACCTTGATGATTTTCTGTTCCTTGGGGCAGCCGGGGATCCCGAATGTGGCCAGGCCTTGGCCGAATTTTGTGTGTTAATGAAGCAGTTTGGTGTGCCATTGGCACCAGGTAAGACGGTGGGTCCTGCGACTTGCCTCGAGTTTCTGGGGATCGAGTTAGACTCCAGTGAGGGTTGTTTTCGTTTACCAGCTGACAAAGTGGGGAAGTTCAGGGCAGCCCTGCAAATGTGCATAAATGGATCTAAAGTTACGCTGCATCAATTACAGCAGTTGGTGGGACAGTTGAATTTTGCCCTGAGGGTTATACCGATGGCCCGCCCCTTTTCCCGTTCTATTGCCCAAGCTATGGTCGGCCTAAAGGAGGGTCATCATCGCACGAGACTATCGGCTGAGGTCCGCCAGGACATGCGCATTTGGTTAGCATTTCTGGCGGATTTTAATGGTCGAGTCGTCTGGAACAAACCGGCCGTGTCCTCTGAAGAGCTGGGGCTATGGACAGATTCGGCAGGTAGCATAGGTTTTGGTGCCATCTTCGGCACAAAATGGTCGGCACAAAGATGGCCGGCATGGTGGCATGACAATGGACTGACAAGTAATATTGCTTTCCTGGAACTTTTCCCCATTTTGGTGGCCCTGAGAACCTGGCCCGAAGGGTTCAAAGATCACTCTGTGATATTTTGGTCTGACAATATGACCGTGGTCGAGTGCATCAATAGCCAGGCAGCACGATGTAAACTGCTTTTACGACTGCTCAAGGAAATTGTTTTACTGTGTATGCGACTGAATGTGCTATTCAGAGCAAAACATGTCCCGGGGGTGATGAATCAGGCGGCTGATGCACTGTCTCGTTTTCATATGCAGGCTTTCTCGGGTTTCCTTCCCACAGCGGACCCAGAGCCGGCACCCTTTCCCGAAGCTCTCTGGTCTCTCGGTGCCCCGAACTTCGTCACCTCGTGGGAGAGAGCCTAGCACCAAGGACAAGGAAGGCATATGAAGGGGCGTTTCGGTCCTATTTAGCCTTTTTGGGGACTCATCGAGAGGGGCTTTGGGGCCACGAGGAATGGGTAGTGAATTTTCTGATGTCCTTACGTAGGGCTGGGAAATCGGTGGCTACGGCCCAGAGGCATCGTGCTGCCATTTCATTTGTTGCCAGGGCTCATGGTATCCAGGACCCGACGGCGTCTTTCGTTGTACAGAAAGCGCTGCGTGGGTGGCAACGCCTTGAGGGTCGCAGAGTAGATGAGAGGCGCCCGATAGGTTTGGATAGGTTGGCCCAGTTGCTGGCCACACTCCCTGCCACATGTTCATCTCGGTTTGAGACGGTGTTGTTCCGAGCCGCTTTTACGCTGGCATTTCATGGAGCGATGCGGGTAAGCGAACTGGTGGCAAGGAACAAACGGGATGTGACAGGGGGTTTGTGCCAGGAACACGTTCAGATCAGAGGAGAGACAATGACTGTCTCCTTTGTCAGGTCCAAGACCGATCAAGATGGGATGGGTGACTGCGTACTCATACGCAGGATTCCCGGGTCCTCCATGTGTCCGGTAAAGTGTTTAGAAGACTACCTAGCACGAAGGGTGGCATCATGGGGGGGGACCTTATTAAGACACGCGGACGCCACCCCACTGACGAAGTTTCAGTTTCAGCGGGTGCTTGCGATGTCAATTGCCGCTGCGGGCCTGAACCCGGGCGAGTTTGGGACCCATTCCTTTCGGATAGGGGCTGCTACGGAAGCTACAGCTAGGGGTCTTAATGTTGAACAAGTGAAACGAGTGGGGCGTTGGTCCTCCAAGTGTTATAAGAGGTATGTGCGGTTGCACATGTTGTGAAGCTGTAATGATGTACTCACGCTTCTTGTCTTTGTTTGGTTTTCAGTTGCGCAAGCCTACGAGGCGGGGCGAACTATGCAGTCGACCCAACACCGGGCCAGCGGTCAGACATCACCGGCTGCGAAGAAGGAGGTGTGGGTCGTGGGCCACTCATACGTGAGGCGTGCCGCGGACGTATTCAAAGCAGGTGACATGATTCACGTAGCTGGGGAATACGGGTACAGGGTGTCCTTCTACGGAAGAGGCGGGCTCTGTATTGACCAGTTTCAAGAATTTTTCGAGGGTTTGTTAGGGCGGACGAGGTCACCGCCGTCTATAGTCATAGTGCATCTAGGGGGCAATGATTTGGTCACCACCGGTAGACGACTTCTCCTGGAGGCAATGCTTTCCACAGTAAGTTGGTTGGCGAGGAGAGTTCCGGGGTGTACAATTGCGTGGTCACATATGGTTCCACGAAAGGTGTGGCGAGGGGCTATTTCTGTTCCTGCTTTGAATCACTCTGTGAGAAAGCTTAATAACAAAGTGAGTAGGTTGTTCCGTTCCAGGACATTGCATTCTATTTCGCATGGCTGTATTAATGATGACAGTATGTATTTGGGGGATGGTGTGCACTTGTCTCGGGTGGGGAATGAGTTACTCATAGGAGACTTTGTAGCATGGTTAAAAACGTTAAAACATGACCTTTAGGTAGGAGCTTTGTGGGGGGTCCGGATAGCCGGTCAACTATCCGGCCTGTGGCGGTAAGGTCATGATCGGTGAGCACTAATTGGAAGATCCCTATGAGTGGGCGTCACCCAACACGGATGGGAGCGCTCGGGAGAGGTGGCCATTGGCCCCTCAACGGGGAGGCGGTCCCTTCTAAGGATGGGTCGCCGAAAGAAAAGGAAAGGCGGTCAAGGCCCCTTCCTGTGTAGGAGGGGTTACAGCCCCCTCCTGGGGAATTTCCCGGGGCCAGTGACGTCTGCGACGGCAGATGTGGTAAGTTGTGCGGGGTTTGGGGGGGGTCTACGCTACCTTCTAGATACCTCACACGAGTCCTCGAACGACCTTTAAGTGGCGTCGAGTTTTATTGGTGCCCCCGTCAAGTCAAAGGGAAATTGGTAGTTGCACTTGAGGTACGCCTCAGTGCTGTCGCCCCTCACAAGTGGGGGGGGTATTTGTGGTTAGGGATCTTGACACCGGTTACGACCTTGCCGTTGGCCCTTAAACGTTAGGATGTACAATTTCATAATTTCAAGTAAATGTTTGTAGGATGTTAGTTCGGCTAGGAGAACCTCTGTATTAGAGAATCTGTTAAGGTTTGCCAACATCGCAATGTGGTAATGAAATTGTACATAATATGAAAATGTTGATTTAATGTTTTAATTTTGTTTTTAATAAATACGGCCGGGAGGGTCACTCCCTCCCTCTTCCAAAAACTTCAAGAACTGTTTCCGGTTTCCCTCCTTTGGGGATTGTGTTGAGAGGGGGTGGCGGGTATCTCAGCCATATGGAAAGGGGCGACCACTCGGTCCCCCCGCACGTATGGCAGAGTACCACGATCCCCCCGGGAAGCCATCTTGGGCGGGAGGCGTGTCTCGGCTGGTATGCCCGAAGCGGCGTAGCCGGGGCGCGCCTTTTCCCGCCCTAGAGGGGGCTGGCCTAGACACTGACGCAGCTGGCCACGCCCTCGGGGCAGGCAGGGGCGGGTTTACGCCCGCCCTGAAGACGGATAAAAGGAGAAGCAAGATCCGAAGGCATCCTCTTGTTCCTGTGCTCTGAAGCTGCACCTCCTCGCTGCACGTGAGCTCGAGACGGAACGAAGAGCCAATTTTGACCCACCCACCAGCCCCTGAGGACAGCAAGTGGTTTTTGAATAAAGTTGATGGATAACTCTGATTTTCGTTTACAGGTTGTGGTATTATCATGTTGATTTGGAGTATGTAATAAAGAATGGTCGATTTGTGTTACGTTTCGCAAATAAAGTAATTCTGCTTTAGTGTTTTATGGGTAAGCATGCTTTTATAAAAGTGTAGTTGCTACTGTCTTCTTAGTTTAGTCATTTATTTAGCATTGTCGTATTTATTTTGGTCGGGCGGTAAGGTCATGATCGGTGAGCACTAATTGGAAGATCCCTATGAGTGGGCGTCACCCAACACGGATGGGAGCGCTCGGGAGAGGTGGCCATTGGCCCCTCAACGGGGAGGCGGTCCCTTCTAAGGATGGGTCGCCGAAAGAAAAGGAAAGGCGGTCAAGGCCCCTTCCTGTGTAGGAGGGGTTACAGCCCCCTCCTGGGGAATTTCCCGGGGCCAGTGACGTCTGCGACGGCAGATGTGGTAAGTTGTGCGGGGTTTGGGGGGGGGGTCTACGCTACCTTCTAGATACCTCACACGAGTCCTCGAACGACCTTTAAGTGGCGTCGAGTTTTATTGGTGCCCCTGTCAAGTCAAAGGGAAATTGGTAGTTGCACTTGAGGTACGCCTCAGTGCTGTCGCCCCTCACAAGTGGGGGGGGTATTTGTGGTTAGGGATCTTGACACCGGTTACGACCTTGCCGTTGGCCCTTAAACGTTAGGATGTACAATTTCATAATTTCAAGTAAATGTTTGTAGGATGTTAGTTCGGCTAGGAGAACCTCTGTATTAGAGAATCTGTTAAGGTTAGCCAACATCGCAATGTGGTAATGAAATTGTACATAATATGAAAATGTTGATTTAATGTTTTAATTTTGTTTTTAATAAATACGGCCGGGAGGGTCACTCCCTCCCTCTTCCAAAAACTTCAAGAACTGTTTCCGGTTTCCCTCCTTTGGGGATTGTGTTGAGAGGGGGTGGCGGGTATCTCAGCCATATCACTTTAAACATGCTAATTTTAGCTCTAACACTGGAGATCCACCTACAAATGTGAACTGACGTTCAAAAATAAAACATTTGAAAACGGACCATTTTACACATTTCTGAAGTATGACATAATGGGGCGGTGTTATCTCTTTTGTCAAAAATCAGCTGGTTTTGCTTGAACATTAAATGCCTCCAAGTAGTGTTTAATTCACTTCCCGAGCCCCTGGAAGCATGAAAATCAGTTTAAACATGCTAATTTTAGCTCTAACACTGATGATCCACCTACAAATGCGAACTGACGTTCAAAAATAAAACATTTGAAAACGGACCATTTTCCACATTTCTGAAGCATGACGTAATGGGGGGTGTTATCTCTTTTGTCAAAAATCAGCTGGTTTTGCTTGAACATTAAATGCCTCCAAGTAGTATTTAATTCACTTCCCGAGCCCCCGGAAGCATGAAAATCACTTTAAACATGCTAATTTTAGCTCTAACACTGATGATCCACCTACAAATGTGATCTGACATTAAAAAATAAAACATTTGAAAACTGACCATTTTCCACATTTCTGAAGCATGACGTAATGGGGGGGTGTTATGTCTTTTGTCGAAAATCAGCCATTTTTGCTTGAACATTAAATGCCTCCAAATGGTATTTAATTAACTTCCCGAGCCCCTGGAAGCATGAAAATCACTTTAAACATGCTAATTTTAGCTCTTAAACTGATGATCCACCTACAAATGTGAACTGACGTTCAAAAATAAAACATTTGAAAACGGACCATTTTCCACATTTCTGAAGCATGACGTAATGGGGGGGGGGGTGTTATCTCTTTTGTCGAAAATCAGCCGTTTCTGCTTGAACAATAAATGCCTCCAAATGGTATTTAATTAACTTCCCGAGCCCTGGAAGCATGAAAATCACTTTAAACATGCTAATTTTAGCTCTAAAACTGATGATCCACCTACAAATGTGAACTGACGTTCAAAAATAAAACATTTGAAAACGGACCATTTTCCACATTTCTGAAGCATGACGTAATGGGGGGGTGTTATCTCTTTTGTCAAAAATCAGCTGTTTTTGCTTGAACATTAAGTGCCTCGAAATGGTATTTAATTACCTTCCCAGGGTGAAGAAGCCCTTTTTGAGAACTCAGAAGGAGGAAATTGGCCATTTTAATGCACTTTTAACCATTCCATAAATCTTGTGTTTTGGGCCCCTGGAAGCATGAAAATCACTTTAAACATGCTAATTTTAGCTCTAACACTGATGATTCACCTACAAATGTGAACTGACGTTAAATAATAAAACATTTAAAAACTGACCATTTTTCACATTTCTGAAGCATGACGTAATGGGGGGTGTTATCTCTTTTGTCAAAAATCAGCTGTTTTTGCTTTAACATTAAATGCCTCCAAATAGTATTTAATTCACTTCCCGAGCCCCTGGAAGCATGAAAATCACTTTAAACATGCTAATTTTAGCTCTAACACTGATGATCCACCTACAAATGTGAACTGACGTTCAAAAATAAAACATTTGAAAACGGACCATTTTCCACATTTCTGAAGCATGACATAATGGTGGGTGTTATCTCTTTTGTCGAAAATCAGCCATTTTTGCTTGAACATTAAATGCCTCCAAATGGTATTTAATGAACTTCCCGGGGTGAAGAAACCCTTTTTGAGAACTCAGAGTGAGTAAATTGGCCATTTTCATGCACTTTTAACCATTCCATAAATCTTGTGTTTAGGGCCCTGGAAGCATGAAAATCACTTTAAACATGCTATTTTAGCTCTAACACTGATGATTCACCTACAAATGTGAACTGACGTTAAAAAATAAAACATTTGAAAACGGACCATTTTTCACATTTCTGAAGAATAACGTAATGGGGGTGTGTTATCTCTTTTGTAGAAAATCAGCCGTTTTTGCTTGAAAATTAAATGCCTTCAAATGGTATTAAATTAACTTCCCGAGCCCCTGAAAGCATGAAAATCACTTTAAACATGATAATTTTAGCTCTAACACTGATGATCCACCTACAAATAAGAACTGACGTTCAAAAATAAACATTTGAAAACGGACCATTTTCCACATTTCTGAAGCATGACGTAATGGGGGGGTGTTATCTCTTTTGTCGAAAATCAGCCGTTTTTGCTTGAACATTAAATCCCTCCAAATAGTATTTAATTCACTTCCCGAGCCCCTGGAAGCATGAAAATCACTTTAAACATGCTAATTTTAGCTCTAACACTGATGATCCACCTACAAATGTGCACTGACGTTCAGAAATAAAACATTTGAAAACGGACCATTTTCCACATTTCTGAAGCATGACGTGATGGGGAGGTGTTATCTCTTTTGTCAAAAATCAGCTGTTTTTGCTTGAACATTAAATGCCTCCAAATAGAATTTAATTCACTTCCCGAGCCCCTGGAGCATTGGAAATCATTTTAAACATGCTAATTTTAGCCCTAAAACTGATGATCCACCTACAAATGTTAACTGACTTTCAAAAATAAAACATTTGAAAACGGACCATTTTCCTCATTTCTGAAGCATGATGTAATGGGGGGGTGTTATCTCCTTAGCGAAAATCAGCCATTTTTGCTTGAACATTAAATGCCTCCAAATGGTATTTAATTAACTTCCCGGGGTGAAGAATTCCTTTTTGAGAACTCAGAGTGAGTAAATTGGCCATTTTCATGCACTTTTAACCATTCCATAAATCTTGTGTTTAGGGCCCCTGGAAGCATGAACATCACTTTAAACATGCTAATTTTAGCTCTAACACTGATGATCCACCTACAAATGTGAACTGACGTTCAAAAATAAAACATTTGAAAACGGACCATTTTCCACATTTCTGAAGCATGACGTAATGGGGAGGTGTTATCTCTTTTGTCAAAAATCAGCTGTTTTTGCTTGAACATTAAATGCCTCCAAATAGAATTTAATTCACTTCCCGAGCCCCTGGAGCATTGAAAATCACTTTAAACATGCTAATTTTAGCCCTAAAACTGATGATCCACCTACAAATGTTAACTGACGTTCAAAAATAAAACATTTGAAAACGGACCATTTTCCTCATTTCTGAAGCCTGACGTAATGGGGGGGTGTTATCTCCTTTGTCGAAAATCAGCCATTTTTGCTTGAACATTAAATGCCTCTAAATGGTATTTAATTAACTTCCCGGGGTGAAGAAACCCTTTTTGAGAACTCAGAGTGAGTAAATTGGCCATTTTCATGCACTTTTACCCATTCCATAAATCTTGTGTTTAGGGCCCCTGGAAGCATGAAAATCACTTTAAACATGCTAATTTTAGCTCTAACACTGGAGATCCACCTACAAATGTGAACTGACGTTCAAAAATAAAACATTTGAAAACGGACCATTTTACACATTTCTGAAGCATGACATAATGGGGCGGTGTTATCTCTTTTGTCAAAAATCAGCTGGTTTTGCTTGAACATTAAATGCCTCCAAGTAGTATTTAATTCACTTCCCGAGCACCTGGAAGCATGAAAATCAGTTTAAACATGCTAATTTTAGCTCTAACACTGATGATCCACCTACAAATGCGAACTGACTTTAAAAAATAAAACATTTGAAAACGGACCATTTTCCACATTTCTGAAGCATGACGTAATGGGGGGGTGTTATCTCTTTTGTCAAAAATCAGCTGGTTTTGCTTGAACATTAAATGCCTCCAAGTAGTATTTAATTCACTTCCCGAGCCCCTGGAAGCATGAAAATCACTTTAAACATGCTAATTTTAGCTCTAACACTGATGATCCACCTACAAATGTGATCTGACGTTAAAAAATAAAACATTTGAAAACGGACCATTTTCCACATTTCTGAAGCATGACGTAATGGGGGGGGTGTTATGTCTTTTGTCGAAAATCAGCCATTTTTGCTTGAACATTAAATGCCTCCAAATGGTATTTAATTAACTTCCCGAGCCCCTGGAAGCATGAAAATCACTTTAAACATGCTAATTTTAGCTCTTAAACTGATGATCCACCTACAAATGTGAACTGACGTTCAAAAATAAAACATTTGAAAACGGACCATTTTCCACATTTCTGAAGCATGATGTAATGGGGGGGTGTTATCTCTTTTGTCGAAAATCAGCCGTTTTTGCTTGAACAATAAATGCCTCCAAATGGTATTTAATTAACTTCCCGAGCCCCTGGAAGCATGAAAATCACTTTAAACATGCTAATTTTAGCTCTAAAACTGATGATCCACCTACAAATGTGAACTGACGTTCAAAAATAAAACATTTGAAAACGGACCATTTTCCACATTTCTGAAGCATGACGTAATGGGGGGGTGTTATCTCTTTTGTCAAAAATCAGCTGTTTTTGCTTGAACATTAAGTGCCTCGAAATGGTATTTAATTACCTTCCCCGGGTGAAGAAACCCTTTTTGAGAACTCAGAGTGAGTAAATTGGCCATTTTCATGCACTTTTAACCGTTCCATAAATCTTGTGTTTTGGGCCCCTGGAAGCATGAAAATCACTTTAAACATGCTAATTTTAGCTCTAACACTGATGATCCACCTACAAATGTGAACTGACGTTCAAAAATAAAACATTTGAAAACGGACCATTTTCCACATTTCTGAAACATGACGTAATGGGGGGGGGTGTTATCTCTTTTGTCGAAAATCAGCCGTTTTTGCTTAAACATTAAAAGCCTCCAAATGGTATTTTATTAAGTTCCCGGGGTGAAGAAACCCTTTTTGAGAACTCAGAGTGAGTAAATTGGCCATTTTCATGCACTTTTAACCATTCCATAAATCTTGTGTTTAGGGCCCCTGGAAGCATGAACATCACTTTAAACATGCTAATTTTAGCTCTAACACTGATGATCCACCTACAAATGTGAACTGACGTTCAAAAATAAAACATTTGAAAACGGACCATTTTCCACATTTCTGAAGCATGACATAATGGGGCGGTGTTATCTCTTTTGTCAAAAATCAGTTGGTTTTGCTTGAACATTAAATGCCTCCAAGTAGTATTTAATTCACTTCCCGAGCCCCTGGAAGCATGAAAATCAGTTTAAACATGCTAATTTTAGCTCTAACGCTGATGATCCACCTACAAATGTGATCTGACGTTAAAAAATAAAACATTTGAAAACGGACCATTTTCCACATTTCTGATGCATGACGTATGGGGGGGTGTTATCTCTTTTGTCAAAAATCAGCTGTTTTTGCTTGAACATTAAGTGCCTCGAAATGGTATTTAATTACCTTCCCGGGGTGAAGAAACCCTTTTTGAGAACTCAGAGTGAGTAAATTGGCCATTTTCATGCACTTTTAACCATTCCATAAATCTTGTGTTTTGGGCCCCTGGAAGCATTAAAATCACTTTAAACATGCTAATTTTAGCTCTAACACTGATGATCCACCTACAAATGTGATCTGACGTTATCAAATAAAACATTTGAAAACGGACCATTTTCCACATTTCTGAAGCATGACGTAATGGGGGGGTGTTATGTCTTTTGTCGAAAATCAGCTGTTTTTGCTTGAACATTAAATGCCTCCAAATGGTATTTAATTGACTTCCCAAGCCCCTGGAAGCATGAAAATCACTTTAAACATGCTAATTTTAGCTCTTAAACTGATGATCCACCTACAAATGTGAACTGACGTTCAAAAATAAAACATTTGAAAACGGACCATTTTCCACATTTCTGAAGCATGACGTAATGGGGGGGTTTTATCTCTTTTGTCGAAAATCAGCCATTTTTGCTTGAACATTAAATGCCTCTAAATGGTATTTAATTAACTTCCCGGGGTGAAGAAACCCTTTTTGAGAACTCAGAGTGAGTAAATTGGCCATTTTCATGCACTTTTACCCATTCCATAAATCTTGTGTTTAGGGCCCCTGGAAGCATGAAAATCACTTTAAACATGCTAATTTTAGCTCTAACACTGGAGATCCACCTACAAATGTGAACTGACGTTCAAAAATAAAACATTTGAAAACGGACCATTTTACACATTTCTGAAGCATGACATAATGGGGCGGTGTTATCTCTTTTGTCAAAAATCAGCTGGTTTTGCTTGAACATTAAATGCCTCCAAGTAGTATTTAATTCACTTCCCGAGCACCTGGAAGCATGAAAATCAGTTTAAACATGCTAATTTTAGCTCTAACACTGATGATCCACCTACAAATGCGAACTGACGTTCAAAAATAAAACATTTGAAAACGGACCATTTTCCACATTTCTGAAGCATGACGTAATGGGGGGGTGTTATCTCTTTTGTCAAAAATCAGCTGGTTTTGCTTGAACATTAAATGCCTCCAAGTAGTATTTAATTCACTTCCCGAGCCCCTGGAAGCATGAAAATCACTTTAAACATGCTAATTTTAGCTCTAACACTGATGATCCACCTACAAATGTGATCTGACGTTAAAAAATAAAACATTTGAAAACGGACCATTTTCCACATTTCTGAAGCATGACGTAATGGGGGGGGTGTTATGTCTTTTGTCGAAAATCAGCCATTTTTGCTTGAACATTAAATGCCTCCAAATGGTATTTAATTAACTTCCCGAGCCCCTGGAAGCATGAAAATCACTTTAAACATGCTAATTTTAGCTCTTAAACTGATGATCCACCTACAAATGTGAACTGACGTTCAAAAATAAAACATTTGAAAACGGACCATTTTCCACATTTCTGAAGCATGATGTAATGGGGGGGTGTTATCTCTTTTGTCGAAAATCAGCCGTTTTTGCTTGAACAATAAATGCCTCCAAATGGTATTTAATTAACTTCCCGAGCCCCTGGAAGCATGAAAATCACTTTAAACATGCTAATTTTAGCTCTAAAACTGATGATCCACCTACAAATGTGAACTGACGTTCAAAAATAAAACATTTGAAAACGGACCATTTTCCACATTTCTGAAGCATGACGTAATGGGGGGGTGTTATCTCTTTTGTGAAAAATCAGCTGTTTTTGCTTGAACATTAAGTGCCTCGAAATGGTATTTAATTACCTTCCCCGGGTGAAGAAACCCTTTTTGAGAACTCAGAGTGAGTAAATTGGCCATTTTCATGCACTTTTAACCGTTCCATAAATCTTGTGTTTTGGGCCCCTGGAAGCATGAAAATCACTTTAAACATGCTAATTTTAGCTCTAACACTGATGATCCACCTACAAATGTGAACTGACGTTCAAAAATAAAACATTTGAAAACGGACCATTTTCCACATTTCTGAAACATGACGTAATGGGGGGGGGGTGTTATCTCTTTTGTCGAAAATCAGCCGTTTTTGCATAAACATTAAAAGCCTCCAAATGGTATTTTATTAAGTTCCCGGGGTGAAGAAACCCTTTTTGAGAACTCAGAGTGAGTAAATTGGCCATTTTCATGCACTTTTAACCATTCCATAAATCTTGTGTTTAGGGCCCCTGGAAGCATGAACATCACTTTAAACATGCTAATTTTAGCTCTAACACTGATGATCCACCTACAAATGTGAACTGACGTTCAAAAATAAAACATTTGAAAACGGACCATTTTCCACATTTCTGAAGCATGACATAATGGGGCGGTGTTATCTCTTTTGTCAAAAATCAGTTGGTTTTGCTTGAACATTAAATGCCTCCAAGTAGTATTTAATTCACTTCCCGAGCCCCTGGAAGCATGAAAATCAGTTTAAACATGCTAATTTTAGCTCTAACGCTGATGATCCACCTACAAATGTGATCTGACGTTAAAAAATAAAACATTTGAAAACGGACCATTTTCCACATTTCTGATGCATGACGTATGGGGGGGTGTTATCTCTTTTGTCAAAAATCAGCTGTTTTTGCTTGAACATTAAGTGCCTCGAAATGGTATTTAATTACCTTCCCGGGGTGAAGAAACCCTTTTTGAGAACTCAGAGTGAGTAAATTGGCCATTTTCATGCACTTTTAACCATTCCATAAATCTTGTGTTTTGGGCCCCTGGAAGCATTAAAATCACTTTAAACATGCTAATTTTAGCTCTAACACTGATGATCCACCTACAAATGTGATCTGACGTTATCAAATAAAACATTTGAAAACGGACCATTTTCCACATTTCTGAAGCATGACGTAATGGGGGGGTGTTATGTCTTTTGTCGAAAATCAGCTGTTTTTGCTTGAACATTAAATGCCTCCAAATGGTATTTAATTGACTTCCCAAGCCCCTGGAAGCATGAAAATCACTTTAAACATGCTAATTTTAGCTCTTAAACTGATGATCCACCTACAAATGTGAACTGACGTTCAAAAATAAAACATTTGAAAACGGACCATTTTCCACATTTCTGAAGCATGACGTAATGGGGGGGTTTTATCTCTTTTGTCGAAAATCAGCCGTTTTTCCTTGAACAATAAATGCCTCCAAATGGTATTTAATTAACTTCCCGAGCCCCTGGAAGCATGAAAATCACTTTAAACATGCTAATTTTAGCTCTAAAACTGATGATCCACCTACAAATGTGAACTGACGTTCAAAAATAAAACATTTGAAAACGGACCATTTTCCACATTTCTGAAGCATGACGTAATGGGGGGGTGTTATCTCTTTTGTCAAAAATCAGCTGTTTTTGCTTGAACATTAAGTGCCTCGAAATGGTATTTAATTACCTTCCCGGGGTGAAGAAACCCTTTTTGAGAACTCAGAGTGAGTAAATTGGCCATTTTCATGCACTTTTAACCATTCCATAAATCTTGTGTTTAGGGCCCCTGGAAGCATGAAAATCACTTTAAACATGCTAATTTTAGCTCCAACACTGATGATTCATCTACAAATGTGAACTGACGTTAAATAATAAAACATTTAAAAACTGACCATTTTTCACATTTCTGGAGCATGACGTAATGGGGGGTGTTATCTCTTTTGTCAAAAATCAGCTGTTTTTGCTTGAACACTAAATGCCTCCAAATAGTATTTAATTCACTTCCCGAGCCCCTGGAAGCATGAAAATCACTTTAAACATGCTAATTTTAGCTCTAAAACTGATGATCCACCTACAAATGTGAACTGACGTTCAAAAATAAAACATTTGAAAACGGACCATTTTCCACATTTCTGAAGCATGACGTAATGGGGGGGTGTTATCTCTTTTGTCGAAAATTAGCCGTTTTTGCTTGAACATTAAATGCCTCCAAATGGTATTTAATTAACTTCCCGGGGTGAAAAAACCCTTTTTGAGAACTCAGAGTAAGTAAATTGGCCATTTTCATGCACTTTTAACCATTCCATAAATCTTGTGTTTAGGGCCCCTGGAAGCATGAAAATCACTTTAAACATGCTAATTTTAGCTCTAACACTGATGATCCACCTACAAATGTGAACTGACGTTCAAAAATAAAACATTTGAAAACGGACCATTTTCCACATTTCTGAAGCATGACGTAATGGGGGGGGGGTATTATCTCTTTTGTCGAAAATCAGCCGTTTTTGCTTGAACATTAAAAGCCTACAAATGGTATTTAATTAAGTTCCCGGGGTGAAGAAACCCTTTTTGAGAACTCAGAGTGAGTAAATTGGCCATTTTCATGCACTTTTAACCATTCCATAAATCTTGTGTTTAGGGCCCCTGGAAGCATGAACATCACTTTAAACATGCTAATTTTAGCTCTAACACTGATGATCCACCTACAAATGTGAACTGACGTTCAAAAATAAAACATTTGAAAACGGACCATTTTCCACATTTCTGAAGCATGACGTAATGGGGAGGTGTTATCTCTTTTGTCAAAAATCAGCTGTTTTTGCTTGAACATTAAATGCCTCCAAATAGAATTTAATTCACTCCCCGAGCCCCTGGAGCATTGAAAATCACTTTAAACATGCTAATTTTAGCCCTAAAACTGATGGTCCACCTACAAATGTTAACTGACGTTCAAAAATGAAACATTTGAAAACGGACCATTTTCCTCATTTCTGAAGCATGATGTAATGGGGGGGGGGGTGTTATCTCCTTTGTCGAAAATCAGCCATTTTTGCTTGAACATTAAATGCCTCCAAATGGTATTTAATTAACTTCCCGGGGTGAAGAAACCCTTTTTGAGAACTCCGAGTGAGTAAATTGGCCATTTTCATGCACTTTTACCCATTCCATAAATCTTGTGTTTAGGGCCCCTGGAAGCATGAAAATCACTTTAAACATGCTAATTTTAGCTCTAACACTGATGATCCACCTACAAATGTGAACTGACGTTCAAAAATAAAACATTTGAAAACGGACCATTTTCCACATTTCTGAAGCATGACATAATGGGGCGGTGTTATCTCTTTTGCCAAAAATCAGCTGGTTTTGCTTGAACATTAAATGCCTCCAAGTAGTATTTAATTCACTTCCCGAGCCCCTGGAAGCATGAAATCAGTTTAAACATGCTAATTTTAGCTCTAACACTGATGATCCACCTACAAATGCGAACTGACGTTCAAAAATAAAACATTTGAAAACGGACCATTTTCCACATTTCTGAAGCATGACGTAATGGGGGGGGTGTTATCTCTTTTGTCAAAAATCAGCTGGTTTTGCTTGAACATTAAATGCCTCCAAGTAGTATTTAATTCACTTCCCGAGCCCCTGGAAGCATGAAAATCACTTTAAACATGCTATTTTTAGCTCTTAAACTGATGATCCACCTACAAATGTGAACTGACGTTCAAAAATAAAACATTTGAAAACGGACCATTTTCCACATTTCTGAAGCATGACGTAATGGGGGGGTGTTATGTCTTTTGTCGAAAATCAGCCATTTTTGCTTGAACAATAAATGCCTCCAAATTGTATTTAATTGACTTCCCGAGCCCCTGGAAGCATGAAAAATCACTTTAAACATGCTAATTTTAGCTCTTAAACTGATGATCCACCTACAAATGTGAACTGACGTTCAAAAATAAAACATTTGAAAACGGACCATTTTCCACATTTCTGAAGCATGACGTAATGGGGGGGTGTTATCTCTTTTGTCAAAAATCAGCTGTTTTTGCTTGAACATTAAGTGCCTCGAAATGGTATTTAAATTACCTTCCCGGGGTGAAGAAACCCTTTTGGAGAACTCAGAGTGAGTAAATTGGCCATTTTCATGCACTTTTAACCATTCCATAAATCTTGTGTTTAGGGCCCCTGGAAGCATGAAAATCACTTTAAACATGCTAATTTTAGCTCCAACACTGATGATTCATCTACAAATGTGAACTGACGTTAAATAATAAAACATTTAAAAACTGACCATTTTTCACATTTCTGAAGCATGGTAATGGGGGGTGTTATCTCTTTTGTCAAAAATCAGCTGTTTTTGCTTGAACACTAAATGCCTCCAAATAGTATTTAATTCACTTCCCGAGCCCCTGGAAGCATGAAAATCACTTTAAACATGCTAATTTTAGCTCTAAAACTGATGATCCACCTACAAATGTGAACTGACGTTCAAAAATAAAACATTTGAAAACGGACCATTTTCCACATTTCTGAAGCATGACGTAATGGGGGGGTGTTATCTCTTTTGTCGAAAATCAGCCGTTTTTGCTTGAACATTAAATGCCTCCAAATGGTATTTAATTAACTTCCCGGGGTGAAAAAACCCTTTTTGAGAACTCAGAGTGAGTAAATTGGCCATTTTCATGCACTTTTAACCATTCCATAAATCTTGTGTTTAGGGCCCCTGGAAGCATGAAAATCACTTTAAACATGCTAATTTTAGCTCTAACACTGATGATCCACCTACAAATGTGAACTGACGTTCAAAAATAAAACATTTGAAAACGGACCATTTTCCACATTTCTGAAGCATGACGTAATGGGGGGGTGTTATCTCTTTTGTCAAAAATCAGCTGTTTTTGCTTGAACATTAAATGCCTCCAAATAGAATTTAATTCACTTCCCGAGCCCCTGGAGGCATGAAAATCACTTTAAACATGCTAATTTTAGCCATAAAACTGATGATCCACCTACAAATGTGAACTGACGTTCAAAAATAAAACATTTGAAAACGAACCATTTTCCACATTTCTGAAGCATGACGTAATGGGGGGGTGTCATGTCTTTTGTCGAAAATCAGCCATTTTTGCTTGAACATTAAATGCCTCCAATGGTATTTAATTGACTTCCCGAGCCCCTGGAAGCATGAAAATCACTTTAAACATGCTAATTTTAGCTCTTAAACTGATGATCCACCTACAAATGTGAACTGACGTTCAAAAATAAAACATTTGAAAACGGACCATTTTCCACATTTCTGAAGCATGACGTAATGGGGGGGTGTTATCTCTTTTGTCGAAAATCAGCCGTTTTTGCTTGAACAATAAATGCCTCCAAATGGTATTTAATTAACTTCCCGAGCCCCTGGAAGCATGAAAATCACTTTAAACATGCTAATTTTAGCTCTAAAACTGATGATCCACCTACAAATGTGAACTGACGTTCAAAAATAAAACATTTGAAAACTGACAATTTTCCACGTTTCTGAAGCATGACGTAATGGGGGGGTGTTATCTCTTTTGTCAAAAATCAGCTGTTTTTGCTTGAACATTAAGTGCCTCGAAATGGTATTTAATTACCTTCCCGGGGTGAAGAAACCCTTTTTGAGAACTCAGAGTGAGTAAATTGGCCATTTTCATGCACTTTTAACCATTCCATAAATCTTGTGTTTAGGGCCCCTGGAAGCATGAACATCACTTTAAACATGCTAATTTTAGCTCTAACACTGATGATCCACCTACAAATGTGAACTGACGTTCAAAAATAAAACATTTGAAAACGGACCATTTTCCACATTTCTGAAGCATGACATAATGGGGCGGCGTTATCTCTTTTGTCAAAAATCAGTTGGTTTTGCTTGAACATTAAATGCCTCCAAGTAGTATTTAATTCACTTCCCGAGCCCCTGGAAGCATGAAAATCAGTTTAAACATGCTAATTTTAGCTCTAACACTGATGATCCACCTACAAATGTGATCTGACGTTAAAAAATAAAACATTTGAAAACGGACCATTTTCCACATTTCTGAAGCATGACGTAATGGGGGGGTGTTATCTCTTTTGTCAAAAATCAGCTGTTTTTGCTTGAACATTAAGTGCCTCGAAATGGTATTTAATTACCTTCCCGGGGTGAAGAAACCCTTTTTGAGAACTCAGAGTGAGTAAATTGGCCATTTTCATGCACTTTTAACCATTCCATAAATCTTGTGTTTAGGGCCCCTGGAAGCATGAAAATCACTTTAAACATGCTAATTTTAGCTCCAACACTGATGATTCATCTACAAATGTGAACTGACGTTAAATAATAAAACATTTAAAAACTGACCATTTTTCACATTTCTGAAGCATGACGTAATGGGGGGTGTTATCTCTTTTGTCAAAAATGAGCTGTTTTTGCTTGAACACTAAATGCCTCCAAATAGTATTTAATTCACTTCCCGAGCCCCTGGAAGCATGAAAATCACTTTAAACATGCTAATTTTAGCTCTAAAACTGATGATCCACCTACAAATGTGAACTGACGTTCAAAAATAAAACATTTGAAAACGGACCATTTTCCACATTTCTGAAGCATGACGTAATGGGGGGGTGTTATCTCTTTTGTCGAAAATTAGCCGTTTTTGCTTGAACATTAAATGCCTCCAAATGGTATTTAATTAACTTCCCGGGGTGAAAAAACCCTTTTTGAGAACTCAGAGTGAGTAAATTGGCCATTTTCATGCACTTTTAACCATTCCATAAATCTTGTGTTTAGGGCCCCTGGAAGCATGAAAATCACTTTAAACATGCTAATTTTAGCTCTAACACTGATGATCCACCTACAAATGTGAACTGACGTTCAAAAATAAAACATTTGAAAACGGACCATTTTCCACATTTCTGAAGCATGACGTAATGGGGGGGTGTTATCTCTTTTGTCAAAAATCAGCTGTTTTTGCTTGAACATTAAATGCCTCCAAATAGAATTTAATTCACTTCCCAAGCCCCTGGAGGCATGAAAATCACTTTAAACATGCTAATTTTAGCCATAAAACTGATGATCCACCTACAAATGTGAACTGACGTTCAAAAATAAAACATTTGAAAACGAACCATTTTCCACATTTCTGAAGCATGACGTAATGGGGGGGTGTCATGTCTTTTGTCGAAAATCAGTCATTTTTGCTTGAACATTAAATGCCTCCAAATGGTATTTAATTGACTTCCCGAGCCCCTGGAAGCATGAAAATCACTTTAAACATGCTAATTTTAGCTCTTAAACTGATGATCCACCTACAAATGTGAACTGACGTTCAAAAATAAAACATTTGAAAACGGACCATTTTCCACATTTCTGAAGCATGACGTAATGGGGGGGTGTTATCTCTTTTGTCGAAAATCAGCCGTTTTTGCTTGAACAATAAATGCCTCCAAATGGTATTTAATTAACTTCCCGAGCCCCTGGAAGCATGAAAATCACTTTAAACATGCTAATTTTAGCTCTAAAACTGATGATCCACCTACAAATGTGAACTGACGTTCAAAAATAAAACATTTGAAAACTGACAATTTTCCACGTTTCTGAAGCATGACGTAATGGGGGGGTGTTATCTCTTTTGTCAAAAGTCAGCTGTTTTTGCTTGAACATTAAGTGCCTCGAAATGGTATTTAATAACCTTCCCGGGGTGAAGAAACCCTTTTTGAGAACTCAGAGTGAGTAAATTGGCCATTTTCATGCACTTTTAACCATCCCATAAATCTTGTGTTTAGGGCCCCTGGAAGCATGAACATCACTTTAAACATGCTAATTTTAGCTCTAACACTGATGATCCACCTACAAATGTGATCTGACGTTCAAAAATAAAACATTTGAAAACGGACCATTTTCCACATTTCTGAAGCATGACATAATGGGGCGGCGTTATCTCTTTTGTCAAAAATCAGTTGGTTTTGCTTGAACATTAAATGCCTCCAAGTAGTATTTAATTCACTTCCCGAGCCCCTGGAAGCATGAAAATCAGTTTAAACATGCTAATTTTAGCTCTAACACTGATGATCCACCTACAAATGTGATCTGACGTTAAAAAATAAAACATTTGAAAACGGACCATTTTCCACATTTCTGAAGCATGACGTAATGGGGGGGGTGTTATCTCTTTTGTCAAAAATCAGCTGTTTTTGCTTGAACATTAAGTGCCTCGAAATGGTATTTAATTACCTTCCCGTGGTGAAGAAACCCTTTTGGAGAACTCAGAGTGAGTAAATTGGCCATTTTCATGCACTTTTAACCATTCCATAAATCTTGTGTTTTGGGCCCCTGGAAGCATGAAAATCACTTTAAACATGCTAATTTTATCTCCAACACTGATGATTCACCTACAAATGTGAACTGACGTTAAATAATAAAACATTTAAAAACTGACCATTTTTCACATTTCTGAAGCATGAAGTAATGGGGGGTGTTATCTCTTTTGTCAAAAATCAGCTGTTTTTGCTTGAACATTAAATGCCTCCAAATAGTATTTAATTCACTTCCCGACCCCCTGGAAGCATGAAAATCACTTTAAACGTGCTAATTTTAGCTCTAAAACTGATGATCCACCTACAAATGTGAACTGACGTTCAAAAATAAAACATTTGAAAACGGACCATTTTCCACATTTCTGAAGCATGACGTAATGGGGGGGTGTTATCTCTTTTGTCGAAAATTAGCCGTTTTTGCTTGCACATTAAATGCCTCCAAATGGTATTTAATTAACTTTCCGGGGTGAAAAAACCCTTTTTGAGAACTCAGAGTGAGTAAATTGGCCATTTTCATGCACTTTTAACCATTCCATATATCTTGTGTTTAGGGCCCCTGGAAGCATGAAAATCACTTTAAACATGCTAATTTTAGCTCTAACACTGGTGATCCACCTACAAATGTGAACTGACGTTCAAAAATAAAACATTTGAAAACGGACCATTTTCCACATTTCTGAAGCATGACGTAATGGGGGGGTGTTATCTCTTTTGTCAAAAATCAGCTGTTTTTGCTTGAACATTAAATGCCTCCAAATAGAATTTAATTCACTTCCCGAGCCCCTGGAGGCATGAAAATCACTTTAAACATGCTAATTTTAGCCATAAAACTGATGATCCACCTACAAATGTGAACTGACGTTCAAAAATAAAACATTTGAAAACGGACCATTTTCCACATTTCTGAAGCATGACGTAATGGGGGGGGGGGGTATTACCTCTTTTGTCGAAAATCAGCCGTTTTTGCTTGAACATTAGAAGCCTCCAAATGGTATTTAATTAAGTTCCCGGGGTGAAGAAACCTTTTTTTAGAACTCAGAGTGAGTAAATTGGCCATTTTCATGCACTTTTAACCATTCCATAAATCTTGTGTTTAGGGCCCCTGGAAGCATGAACATCACTTTAAACATGCTAATTTTAGCTCTAACACTGATGATCCACCTACAAATGTGAACTGACGTTCAAAAATAAAACATTTGAAAACGGACCATTTTCCACATTTCTGAAGCATGACGTAATGGGGGGGTGTTATCTCTTTTGTCAAAAATCAGCTGGTTTTGCTTGAACATTAAATGCCTCCAAGTAGTATTTAATTCACTTCCCGAGCCCCTGGAAGCATGAAAATCACTTTAAACATGCTAATTTTAGCTCTAACACTGATGATCCACCTACAAATGTGAACTGACGTTCAAAAATAAAACATTTGAAAACGGACCATTTTCCACATTTCTGAAGCATGACATAATGGGGCGGTGTTATCTCTTTTGTCAAAAATCAGTTGGTTTTGCTTGAACATTAAATGCCTCCAAGTAGTATTTAATTCACTTCCCGAGCCCCTGGAAGCATGAAAATCAGTTTAAACATGCTAATTTTAGCTCTAACACTGATGATCCACCTACAAATGTGATCTGACGTTAAAAAATAAAACATTTGAAAACGGACCATTTTCCACATTTCTGAAGCATGACGTAATGGGGGGTGTTATCTCTTTTGTCAAAAATCAGCTGTTTTTGCTTGAACATTAAGTGCCTCGAAATGGTATTTAATTACCTTCCCGGGGTGAAAAAACCCTTTTTGAGAACTCAGAGTGAGTAAATTGGCCATTTTCATGCACTTTTAACCATTCCATAAATCTTGTGTTTAGGGCCCCTGGAAGCATGAAAATCACTTTAAACATGCTAATTTTAGCTCTAACACTGATGATCCACCTACAAATGTGAACTGACATTCAAAAATAAAACATTTGAAAACGGACCATTTTCCACATTTCTGAAGCATGACGTAATGGGGGGGTGTTATCTCTTTTGTCAAAAATCAGCTGTTTTTGCTTGAACATTAAATGCCTCCAAATAGAATTTAATTCACTTCCCGAGCCCCTGGAGGCATGAAAATCACTTTAAACATGCTAATTTTAGCCATAAAACTGATGATCCACCTACAAATGTGAACTGACGTTCAAAAATAAAACATTTGAAAACGGACCATTTTCCACATTTCTGAAGCATGACGTAATGGGGGGGTATTACCTCTTTTGTCGAAAATCAGCCGTTTTTGCTTGAACATTAGAAGCCTCCAAATGGTATTTAATTAAGTTCCCGGGGTGAAGAAACCCTTTTTGAGAACTCAGAGTGAGTAAATTGGCCATTTTCATGCACTTTTAACCATTCCATAAATCTTGTGTTTAGGGCCCCTGGAAGCATGAACATCACTTTAAACATGCTAATTTTAGCTCTAACACTGATGATCCACCTACAAATGTGAACTGACGTTCAAAAATAAAACATTTGAAAACGGACCATTTTCCACATTTCTGAAGCATGACGTAATGGGGGGTGTTATCTCTTTTGTCAAAAATCAGCTGTTTTTGCTTGAACATTAAATGCCTCCAAATAGAATTTAATTCACTTCCCGAGCCCCTGGAGGCATGAAAATCACTTTAAACATGCTAATTTTAGCCATAAAACTGATGATCCACCTACAAATGTGAACTGACGTTCAAAAATAAAACATTTGAAAACGGACCATTTTCCACATTTCTGAAGCATGACGTAATGGGGGGGTATTACCTCTTTTGTCGAAAATCAGCCGTTTTTGCTTGAACATTAGAAGCCTCCAAATGGTATTTAATTAAGTTCCCGGGGTGATGAAACCCTTTTTGAGAACTCAGATTGAGTAAATTGGCCATTTTCATGCACTTTTAACCATTCCATAAATCTTGTGTTTAGGGCCCCTGGAAGCATGAACATCACTTTAAACATGCTAATTTTAGCTCTAACACTGATGATCCACCTACAAATGTGAACTGACGTTCAAAAATAAAACATTTGAAAACGGACCATTTTCCACATTTCTGAAGCATGACGTAATGGGGCGGGTGTTATCTCTTTTGTCAAAAATCAGCTGTTTTTGCTTGAACATTAAATGCCTCCAAATAGAATTTAATTCACTTCCCGAGCCCCTGGAGGCATGAAAATCACTTTAAACATGCTAATTTTAGCCATAAAACTGATGATCCACCTACAAATGTGAACTGACGTTCAAACATTTGAAAACGGACCATTTTCCACATTTCTGAAGCATGACGTAATGGGGGGGTATTACCTCTTTTGTCGAAAATCAGCCGTTTTTGCTTGAACATTAGAATCCTCCAAATGGTATTTAATTAAGTTCCCGGGGTGAAGAAACCCTTTTTGAGAACTCAGAGTGAGTAAATTGGCCATTTTCATGCACTTTTAACCATTCCATAAATCTTGTGTTTAGGGCCCCTGGAAGCATGAACATCACTTTAAACATGCTAATTTTAGCTCTAACACTGATGATCCACCTACAAATGTGAACTGACGTTCAAAAATAAAACATTTGAAAACGGACCATTTTCCACATTTCTGAAGCATGACGTAATGGGGGGGTGTTATCTCTTTTGTCAAAAATCAGCTGGTTTTGCTTGAACATTAAATGCCTCCAAGTAGTATTTAATTCACTTCCCGAGCCCCTGGAAGCATGAAAATCAGTTTAAACATGCTAATTTTAGCTCTAACACTGATGATCCACCTACAAATGCGAACTGACGTTCAAAAATAAAACATTTGAAAACGGACCATTTTCCACATTTCTGAAGCATGACGTAATGGGGGGGTGTTATCTCTTTTGTCAAAAATCAGCTGGTTTTGCTTGAACATTAAATGCCTCCAAGTAGTATTCAATTCACTTCCCGAGCCCCTGGAAGCATGAAAATCACTTTAAACATGCTAATTTTAGCTCTAACACTGATGATCCACCTACAAATGTGATCTGACGTTAAAAAATAAAACATTTGAAAACGGACCATTTTCCACATTTCTGAAGCATGACGTAATGGGGGGGTGTTATGTCTTTTGTCGAAAATCAGCCATTTTTGCTTGAACATTAAATGCCTCCAAATGGTATTTAATTGACTTCCTGAGCCCCTGGAAGCATGAAAATCACTTTAAACATGCTAATTTTAGCTCTTAAACTGATGATCCACCTACAAATGTGAACTGACGTTCAAAAATAAAACATTTGAAAATGGACCATTTTCGACATTTCTGAAGCATGACGTAATGGGGGGGTGTTATCTCTTTTGTCGAAAATCAGCCGTTTTTGCTTGAACAATAAATGCCTCTAAATGGTATTTAATTAACTTCCCGAGCCCCTGGAAGCATGAAAATCACTTTAAACATGCTAATTTTAGCTATAAAACTGATGATCCACCTACAAATGTGAACTGACGTTCAAAAATAAAACATTTGAAAACGGACCATTTTCCACATTTCTGAAGAATGACATAATGGGGGGGTGTCATCTCTTTTGTCAAAAATCAGCTGTTTTTGCTTGAACATTAAGTGCCTTGAAATGGTATTTATTTACCTTCCCGGGGTGAAGAAACCCTTTTTGAGAACTCAGAGTGAGTAAATTGGCCATTTTCATGCACTTTTAACCATTCCATAAATCTTGTGTTTAGGGTCCCTGGAAGCATGAAAATCACTTTAAACATGCTAATTTTAGCTCCAACACTGATGATTCACCTACAAATGTGAACTGACGTTAAATAATAAAACATTTAAAAACTGACCATTTTTCACATTTCTGAAGCATGACGTAATGGGGGGTGTTATCTCTTTTGTCAAAAATCTGCTGTTTTTGCTTGAACATTAAATGCCTCCAAATAGTATTTAATTCACTTCCTGAGCCCCTGGAAGCATGAAAATCAGTTTAAACATGCTAATTTTAGCTCTAACACTGATGATCCACCTACAAATGTGATCTGACGTTAAAAAATAAAACATTTGAAAACGGACCATTTTCCACATTTCTGAAGCATGACGTAATGGGGGGGTGTTATCTCTTTTGTCAAAAATCAGCTGTTTTTGCTTGAACATTAAGTGCCTCGAAATGGTATTTAATTACCTTCCCGGGGTGAAGAAACCCTTTTTGAGAACTCAGAGTGAGTAAATTGGCCATTTTCATGCACTTTTAACCATTCCATAAATCTTGTGTTTTGGGCCCCTGGAAGCATGAAAATCACTTTAAACATGCTAATTTTAGCTCCAACACCGATGATTCACCTACAAATGTGAACTGACGTTAAATAATAAAACATTTAAAAACTGACCATTTTTCACATTTCTGAAGCATGAAGTAATGGGGGGTGTTATCTCTTTTGTCAAAAATCAGCTGTTTTTGCTTGAACATTAAATGCCTCCAAATAGTATTTAATTCACTTCCCGACCCCCTGGAAGCATGAAAATCACTTTAAACGTGCTAATTTTAGCTCTAAAACTGATGATCCACCTACAAATGTGAACTGACGTTCAAAAATAAAACATTTGAAAACGGACCATTTTCCACATTTCTGAAGCATGACGTAATGGGGGGGTGTTATCTCTTTTGTCGAAAATTAGCCGTTTTTGCTTGCACATTAAATGCCTCCAAATGGTATTTAATTAACTTCCCGGGGTGAAAAAACCCTTTTTGAGAACTCAGAGTGAGTAAATTGGCCATTTTCATGCACTTTTAACCATTCCATAAATCTTGTGTTTAGGGCCCCTGGAAGCATGAAAATCACTTTAAACATGCTAATTTTAGCTCTAACACTGATGATCCACCTACAAATGTGAACTGACGTTCAAAAATAAAACATTTGAAAACGGACCATTTTCCACATTTCTGAAGCATGACGTAATGGGGGGGTGTTATCTCTTTTGTCAAAAATCAGCTGTTTTTGCTTGAACATTAAATGCCTCCAAATAGAATTTAATTCACTTCTCGAGCCCCTGGAGGCATGAAAATAACTTTAAACATGCTAATTTTAGCCATAAAACTGATGATCCACCTACAAATGTGAACTGAAGTTCAAAAATAAAACATTTGAAAACGGACCATTTTCCACATTTCTGAAGCATGACGTAATGGGGGGGGGGTATTACCTCTTTTGTCGAAAATCAGCCGTTTTTGCTTGAACATTAGAAGCCTCCAAATGGTATTTAATTAAGTTCCCGGGGTGAAGAAACCTTTTTTGAGAACTCAGAGTGAGTAAATTGGCCATTTTCATGCACTTTTAACCATTCCATAAATCTTGTGTTTAGGGCCCCTGGAAGCATGAACATCACTTTAAACATGCTAATTTTAGCTCTAACACTGATGATCCACCTACAAATGTGAACTGACGTTCAAAAATAAAACATTTGAAAACGGACCATTTTCCACATTTCTGAAGCATGACGTAATGGGGGGGTGTTATCTCTTTTGTCAAAAATCAGCTGGTTTTGCTTGAACATTAAATGCCTCCAAGTAGTATTTAATTCACTTCCCGAGCCCCTGGAAGCATGAAAATCAGTTTAAACATGCTAATTTTAGCTCTAACACTGATGATCCACCTACAAATGCGAACTGACGTTCAAAAATAAAACATTTGAAAACGGACCATTTTCCACATTTCTGAAGCATGACGTAATGGGGGGGTGTTATCTCTTTTGTCGAAAATCAGCCGTTTTTGCTTGAACAATAAATGCCTCCAAATGGTATTTAATTAACTTCCCGAGCCCCTGGAAGCATGAAAATCACTTTAAACATGCTAATTTTAGCTGTAAAAATGCTGATCCACCTACAAATGTGAACTGACGTTCAAAAATAAAACATTTGAAAACGGACCATTTTCCACGTTTCTGAAGCATGACGTAATGGGGGGGTGTTATCTCTTTTGTCAAAAATCAGCTGTTTTTGCTTGAACATTAAGTGCCTCGAAATGGTATTTAATTACCTTCCCGGGGTGAAGAAACCCTTTTTGAGAACTCAGAGTGAGTAAATTGGCCATTTTCATGCACTTTTAACCATTCCATAAATCTTGTGTTTAGGGCCCCTGGAAGCATGAACATCACTTTAAACATGCTAATTTTAGCTCTAACACTGATGATCCACCTACAAATGTGAACTGACGTTCAAAAATAAAACATTTGAAAACGGACCATTTTCCACATTTCTGAAGCATGACGTAATGGGGGGGTATTACCTCTTTTGTCGAAAATCAGCCGTTTTTGCTTGAACATTAGAAGCCTCCAAATGGTATTTAATTAAGTTCCCGGGGTGATGAAACCCTTTTTGAGAACTCAGATTGAGTAAATTGGCCATTTTCATGCACTTTTAACCATTCCATAAATCTTGTGTTTAGGGCCCCTGGAAGCATGAACATCACTTTAAACATGCTAATTTTAGCTCTAACACTGATGATCCACCTACAAATGTGAACTGACGTTCAAAAATAAAACATTTGAAAACGGACCATTTTCCACATTTCTGAAGCATGACGTAATGGGGGGGGTGTTATCTCTTTTGTCAAAAATCAGCTGTTTTTGCTTGAACATTAAATGCCTCCAAATAGAATTTAATTCACTTCCCGAGCCCCTGGAGGCATGAAAATCACTTTAAACATGCTAATTTTAGCCATAAAACTGATGATCCACCTACAAATGTGAACTGACGTTCAAACATTTGAAAACGGACCATTTTCCACATTTCTGAAGCATGACGTAATGGGGGGGTATTACCTCTTTTGTCGAAAATCAGCCGTTTTTGCTTGAACATTAGAATCCTCCAAATGGTATTTAATTAAGTTCCCGGGGTGAAGAAACCCTTTTTGAGAACTCAGAGTGAGTAAATTGGCCATTTTCATGCACTTTTAACCATTCCATAAATCTTGTGTTTAGGGCCCCTGGAAGCATGAACATCACTTTAAACATGCTAATTTTAGCTCTAACACTGATGATCCACCTACAAATGTGAACTGACGTTCAAAAATAAAACATTTGAAAACGGACCATTTTCCACATTTCTGAAGCATGACGTAATGGGGGGGTGTTATCTCTTTTGTCAAAAATCAGCTGGTTTTGCTTGAACATTAAATGCCTCCAAGTAGTATTTAATTCACTTCCCGAGCCCCTGGAAGCATGAAAATCAGTTTAAACATGCTAATTTTAGCTCTAACACTGATGATCCACCTACAAATGCGAACTGACGTTCAAAAATAAAACATTTGAAAACGGACCATTTTCCACATTTCTGAAGCATGACGTAATGGGGGGGTGTTATCTCTTTTGTCAAAAATCAGCTGGTTTTGCTTGAACATTAAATGCCTCCAAGTAGTATTCAATTCACTTCCCGAGCCCCTGGAAGCATGAAAATCACTTTAAACATGCTAATTTTAGCTCTAACACTGATGATCCACCTACAAATGTGATCTGACGTTAAAAAATAAAACATTTGAAAACGGACCATTTTCCACATTTCTGAAGCATGACGTAATGGGGGGGTGTTATGTCTTTTGTCGAAAATCAGCCATTTTTGCTTGAACATTAAATGCCTCCAAATGGTATTTAATTGACTTCCTGAGCCCCTGGAAGCATGAAAATCACTTTAAACATGCTAATTTTAGCTCTTAAACTGATGATCCACCTACAAATGTGAACTGACGTTCAAAAATAAAACATTTGAAAATGGACCATTTTCGACATTTCTGAAGCATGACGTAATGGGGGGGTGTTATCTCTTTTGTCGAAAATCAGCCGTTTTTGCTTGAACAATAAATGCCTCTAAATGGTATTTAATTAACTTCCCGAGCCCCTGGAAGCATGAAAATCACTTTAAACATGCTAATTTTAGCTATAAAACTGATGATCCACCTACAAATGTGAACTGACGTTCAAAAATAAAACATTTGAAAACGGACCATTTTCCACATTTCTGAAGAATGACATAATGGGGGGGTGTCATCTCTTTTGTCAAAAATCAGCTGTTTTTGCTTGAACATTAAGTGCCTTGAAATGGTATTTATTTACCTTCCCGGGGTGAAGAAACCCTTTTTGAGAACTCAGAGTGAGTAAATTGGCCATTTTCATGCACTTTTAACCATTCCATAAATCTTGTGTTTAGGGTCCCTGGAAGCATGAAAATCACTTTAAACATGCTAATTTTAGCTCCAACACTGATGATTCACCTACAAATGTGAACTGACGTTAAATAATAAAACATTTAAAAACTGACCATTTTTCACATTTCTGAAGCATGACGTAATGGGGGGTGTTATCTCTTTTGTCAAAAATCTGCTGTTTTTGCTTGAACATTAAATGCCTCCAAATAGTATTTAATTCACTTCCTGAGCCCCTGGAAGCATGAAAATCAGTTTAAACATGCTAATTTTAGCTCTAACACTGATGATCCACCTACAAATGTGATCTGACGTTAAAAAATAAAACATTTGAAAACGGACCATTTTCCACATTTCTGAAGCATGACGTAATGGGGGGGTGTTATCTCTTTTGTCAAAAATCAGCTGTTTTTGCTTGAACATTAAGTGCCTCGAAATGGTATTTAATTACCTTCCCGGGGTGAAGAAACCCTTTTTGAGAACTCAGAGTGAGTAAATTGGCCATTTTCATGCACTTTTAACCATTCCATAAATCTTGTGTTTTGGGCCCCTGGAAGCATGAAAATCACTTTAAACATGCTAATTTTAGCTCCAACACCGATGATTCACCTACAAATGTGAACTGACGTTAAATAATAAAACATTTAAAAACTGACCATTTTTCACATTTCTGAAGCATGAAGTAATGGGGGGTGTTATCTCTTTTGTCAAAAATCAGCTGTTTTTGCTTGAACATTAAATGCCTCCAAATAGTATTTAATTCACTTCCCGACCCCCTGGAAGCATGAAAATCACTTTAAACGTGCTAATTTTAGCTCTAAAACTGATGATCCACCTACAAATGTGAACTGACGTTCAAAAATAAAACATTTGAAAACGGACCATTTTCCACATTTCTGAAGCATGACGTAATGGGGGGGTGTTATCTCTTTTGTCGAAAATTAGCCGTTTTTGCTTGCACATTAAATGCCTCCAAATGGTATTTAATTAACTTCCCGGGGTGAAAAAACCCTTTTTGAGAACTCAGAGTGAGTAAATTGGCCATTTTCATGCACTTTTAACCATTCCATAAATCTTGTGTTTAGGGCCCCTGGAAGCATGAAAATCACTTTAAACATGCTAATTTTAGCTCTAACACTGATGATCCACCTACAAATGTGAACTGACGTTCAAAAATAAAACATTTGAAAACGGACCATTTTCCACATTTCTGAAGCATGACGTAATGGGGGGGTGTTATCTCTTTTGTCAAAAATCAGCTGTTTTTGCTTGAACATTAAATGCCTCCAAATAGAATTTAATTCACTTCCCGAGCCCCTGGAGGCATGAAAATAACTTTAAACATGCTAATTTTAGCCATAAAACTGATGATCCACCTACAAATGTGAACTGAAGTTCAAAAATAAAACATTTGAAAACGGACCATTTTCCACATTTCTGAAGCATGACGTAATGGGGGGGGGGTATTACCTCTTTTGTCGAAAATCAGCCGTTTTTGCTTGAACATTAGAAGCCTCCAAATGGTATTTAATTAAGTTCCCGGGGTGAAGAAACCTTTTTTGAGAACTCAGAGTGAGTAAATTGGCCATTTTCATGCACTTTTAACCATTCCATAAATCTTGTGTTTAGGGCCCCTGGAAGCATGAACATCACTTTAAACATGCTAATTTTAGCTCTAACACTGATGATCCACCTACAAATGTGAACTGACGTTCAAAAATAAAA
This sequence comes from Lissotriton vulgaris, assembly GCF_964263255.1. Classification (NCBI taxonomy): domain Eukaryota; kingdom Metazoa; phylum Chordata; class Amphibia; order Caudata; family Salamandridae; genus Lissotriton; species Lissotriton vulgaris. Next base: position 125,922 of record NW_028246749.1, on the reverse strand, counting down.
CATTTGAAAACGGACCATTTTCCACATTTCTGAAGCATGACGTAATGGGGGGGTGTTATCTCTTTTGTCAAAAATCAGCTGGTTTTGCTTGAACATTAAATGCCTCCAAGTAGTATTTAATTCACTTCCCGAGCCCCTGGAAGCATGAAAATCAGTTTAAACATGCTAATTTTAGCTCTAACACTGATGATCCACCTACAAATGCGAACTGACGTTCAAAAATAAAACATTTGAAAACGGACCATTTTCCACATTTCTGAAGCATGACGTAATGGGGGGGTGTTATCTCTTTTGTCGAAAATCAGCCGTTTTTGCTTGAACAATAAATGCCTCCAAATGGTATTTAATTAACTTCCCGAGCCCCTGGAAGCATGAAAATCACTTTAAACATGCTAATTTTAGCTGTAAAAATGCTGATCCACCTACAAATGTGAACTGACGTTCAAAAATAAAACATTTGAAAACGGACCATTTTCCACGTTTCTGAAGCATGACGTAATGGGGGGGTGTTATCTCTTTTGTCAAAAATCAGCTGTTTTTGCTTGAACATTAAGTGCCTCGAAATGGTATTTAATTACCTTCCCGGGGTGAAGAAACCCTTTTTGAGAACTCAGAGTGAGTAAATTGGCCATTTTCATGCACTTTTAACCATTCCATAAATCTTGTGTTTAGGGCCCCTGGAAGCATGAACATCACTTTAAACATGCTAATTTTAGCTCTAACACTGATGATCCACCTACAAATGTGAACTGACGTTCAAAAATAAAACATTTGAAAACGGACCATTTTCCACATTTCTGAAGCATGACATAATGGGGCGGTGTTATCTCTTTTGTCAAAAATCAGTTGGTTTTGCTTGAACATTAAATGCCTCCAAGTAGTATTTAATTCACTTCCCGAGCCCCTGGAAGCATGAAAATCAGTTTAAACATGCTAATTTTAGCTCTAACACTGATGATCCACCTACAAATGTGATCTGACGTTAAAAAATAAAACATTTGAAAACGGACCATTTTCCACATTTCTGAAGCATGACGTAATGGGGGGGTGTTATCTCTTTTGTCAAAAATCAGCTGTTTTTGCTTGAACATTAAGTGCCTCGAAATGGTATTTAATTACCTTCCCGGGGTGAAGAAACCCTTTTTGAGAACTCAGAGTGAGTAAATTGGCCATTTTCATGCACTTTTAACCATTCCATAAATCTTGTGTTTTGGGCCCCTGGAAGCATGAAAATCACTTTAAACATGCTAATTTTAGCTCCAACACTGATGATTCACCTACAAATGTGAACTGACGTTAAATAATAAAACATTTAAAAACTGACCATTTTTCACATTTCTGAAGCATGACGTAATGGGGGGTGTTATCTCTTTTGTCAAAAATCAGCTGTTTTTGCTTGAACATTAAATGCCTCCAAATAGTATTTAATTCACTTCCCGAGCCCCTGGAAGCATGAAAATCACTTTAAACGTGCTAATTTTAGCTCTAAAACTGATGATCCACCTACAAATGTGAACTGACGTTCAAAAATAATACATTTGAAAACGGACCATTTTCCACATTTCTGAAGCATGACGTAATGGGGGGGGTGTTATCTCTTTTGTCGAAAATTAGCCGTTTTTGCTTGCACATTAAATGCCTCCAAATGGTATTTAATTAACTTCCCGGGGTGAAAAAACCCTTTTTGAGAACTCAGAGTGAGTAAATTGGCCATTTTCATGCACTTTTAACCATTCCATAAATCTTGTGTTTAGGGCCCCTGGAAGCATGAAAATCACTTTAAACATGCTAATTTTAGCTCTAACACTGATGATCCACCTACAAATGTGAACTGACGTTCAAAAATAAAACATTTGAAAACGGACCATTTTCCACATTTCTGAAGCATGACGTAATGGGGGGGTGTTATCTCTTTTGTCAAAAATCAGCTGGTTTTGCTTGAACATTAAATGCCTCCAAGTAGTATTTAATTCACTTCCCGAGCCCCTGGAAGCATGAAAATCACTTTAAACATGCTAATTTTAGCTCTAACACTGATGATCCACCTACAAATGTGAACTGACGTTCAAAAATAAAACATTTGAAAACGGACCATTTTCCACATTTCTGAAGCATGACATAATGGGGCGGTGTTATCTCTTTTGTCAAAAATCAGTTGGTTTTGCTTGAACATTAAATGCCTCCAAGTAGTATTTAATTCACTTCCCGAGCCCCTGGAAGCATGAAAATCAGTTTAAACATGCTAATTTTAGCTCTAACACTGATGATCCACCTACAAATGTGATCTGACGTTAAAAAATAAAACATTTGAAAACGGACCATTTTCCACATTTCTGAAGCATGACGTAATGGGGGGGTGTTATCTCTTTTGTCGAAAATCAGCTGTTTTTGCTTGAACATTAAGTGCCTCGAAATGGTATTTAATTACCTTCCCGGGGTGAAAAAACCCTTTTTGAGAACTCAGAGTGAGTAAATTGGCCATTTTCATGCACTTTTAACCATTCCATAAATCTTGTGTTTAGGGCCCCTGGAAGCATGAAAATCACTTTAAACATGCTAATTTTAGCTCTAACACTGATGATCCACCTACAAATGTGAACTGACATTCAAAAATAAAACATTTGAAAACGGACCATTTTCCACATTTCTGAAGCATGACGTAATGGGGGGGTGTTATCTCTTTTGTCAAAAATCAGCTGTTTTTGCTTGAACATTAAATGCCTCCAAATAGAATTTAATTCACTTTCCGAGCCCCTGGAGGCATGAAAATCACTTTAAACATGCTAATTTTAGCCATAAAACTGATGATCCACCTACAAATGTGAACTGACGTTCAAAAATAAAACATTTGAAAACGGACCATTTTCCACATTTCTGATGCATGACGTAATGGGGGGTATTACCTCTTTTGTCGAAAATCAGCCGTTTTTGCTTGAACATTAGAAGCCTCCAAATGGTATTTAATTAAGTTCCCGGGGTGAAGAAACCCTTTTTGAGAACTCAGAGTGAGTAAATTGGCCATTTTCATGCACTTTTAACCATTCCATAAATCTTGTGTTTAGGGCCCCTGGAAGCATGAACATCACTTTAAACATGCTAATTTTAGCTCTAACACTGATGATCCACCTACAAATGTGAACTGACGTTCAAAAATAAAACATTTGAAAATGGACCATTTTCCACATTTCTGAAGCATGACGTAATGGGGGGGTGTTATCTCTTTTGTCAAAAATCAGCTGGTTTTGCTTGAACATTAAATGCCTCCAAGTAGTATTTAATTCACTTCCCGAGCCCCTGGAAGCATGAAAATCAGTTTAAACATGCTAATTTTAGCTCTAACACTGATGATCCACCTACAAATGCGAACTGACGTTCAAAAATAAAACATTTGAAAACGGACCATTTTCCACATTTCTGAAGCATGACGTAATGGGGGGGTGTTATCTCTTTTGTCAAAAATCAGCTGGTTTTGCTTGAACATTAAATGCCTCCAAGTAGTATTCAATTCACTTCCCGAGCCCCTGGAAGCATGAAAATCACTTTAAACATGCTAATTTTAGCTCTAACACTGATGATCCACCTACAAATGTGATCTGACGTTAAAAAATAAAACATTTGAAAACGGACCATTTTCCACATTTCTGAAGCATGACGTAATGGGGGGGTGTTATGTCTTTTGTCGAAAATCAGCCATTTTTGCTTGAACATTAAATGCCTCCAAATGGTATTTAATTGACTTCCTGAGCCCCTGGAAGCATGAAAATCACTTTAAACATGCTAATTTTAGCTCTTAAACTGATGATCCACCTACAAATGTGAACTGACGTTCAAAAATAAAACATTTGAAAATGGACCATTTTCGACATTTCTGAAGCATGACGTAATGGGGGGGTGTTATCTCTTTTGTCGAAAATCAGCCGTTTTTGCTTGAACAATAAATGCCTCCAAATGGTATTTAATTAACTTCCCGAGCCCCTGGAAGCATGAAAATCACTTTAAACATGCTAATTTTAGCTATAAAACTGATGATCCACCTACAAATGTGAACTGACGTTCAAAAATAAAACATTTGAAAACGGACCATTTTCCACATTTCTGAAGAATGACATAATGGGGGGGTGTTATCTCTTTTGTCAAAAATCAGCTGTTTTTGCTTGAACATTAAGTGCCTTGAAATGGTATTTATTTACCTTCCCGGGGTGAAGAAACCCTTTTTGAGTACTCAGAGTGAGTAAATTGGCCATTTTCATGCACTTTTAACCATTCCATAAATCTTGTGTTTAGGGTCCCTGGAAGCATGAAAATCACTTTAAACATGCTAATTTTAGCTCCAACACTGATGATTCACCTACAAATGTGAACTGACGTTAAATAATAAAACATTTAAAAACTGACCATTTTTCACATTTCTGAAGCATGACGTAATGGGGGGTGTTATCTCTTTTGTCAAAAATCAGCTGTTTTTGCTTGAACATTAAATGCCTCCAAATAGTATTTAATTCACTTCCTGAGCCCCTGGAAGCATGAAAATCAGTTTAAACATGCTAATTTTAGCTCTAACACTGATGATCCACCTACAAATGTGATCTGACGTTAAAAAAGTAAAACATTTGAAAACGGACCATTTTCCACATTTCTGAAGCATGACGTAATGGGGGGGTGTTATCTCTTTTGTCAAAAATCAGCTGTTTTTGCTTGAACATTAAGTGCCTCGAAATGGTATTTAATTACCTTCCCGGGGTGAAGAAACCCTTTTTGAGAACTCAGAGTGAGTAAATTGGCCATTTTCATGCACTTTTAACGATTCCATAAATCTTGTGTTTTGGGCCCCTGGAAGCATGAAAATCACTTTAAACATGCTAATTTTAGCTCCAACACCGATGATTCACCTACAAATGTGAACTGACGTTAAATAATAAAACATTTAAAAACTGACCATTTTTCACATTTCTGAAGCATGAAGTAATGGGGGGTGTTATCTCTTTTGTCAAAAATCAGCTGTTTTTGCTTGAACATTAAATGCCTCCAAATAGTATTTAATTCACTTCCCGACCCCCTGGAAGCATGAAAATCACTTTAAACGTGCTAATTTTAGCTCTAAAACTGATGATCCACCTACAAATGTGAACTGACGTTCAAAAATAAAACATTTGAAAACGGACCATTTTCCACATTTCTGAAGCATGACGTAATGGGGGGGTGTTATCTCTTTTGTCGAAAATTAGCCGTTTTTGCTTGCACATTAAATGCCTCCAAATGGTATTTAATTAACTTCCCGGGGTGAAAAAACCCTTTTTGAGAACTCAGAGTGAGTAAATAGGCCATTTTCATGCACTTTTAACCATTCCATAAATCTTGTGTTTAGGGCCCCTGGAAGCATGAAAATCACTTTAAACATGCTAATTTTAGCTCTAACACTGATGATCCACCTACAAATGTGAACTGACGTTCAAAAATAAAACATTTGAAAACGGACCATTTTCCACATTTCTGAAGCATGACGTAATGGGGGGGTGTTATCTCTTTTGTCAAAAATCAGCTGGTTTTGCTTGAACATTAAATGCCTCCAAGTAGTATTTAATTCACTTCCCGAGCCCCTGGAAGCATGAAAATCAGTTTAAACATGCTAATTTTAGCTCTAACACTGATGATCCACCTACAAATGCGAACTGACGTTCAAAAATAAAACATTTGAAAACGGACCATTTTCCACATTTCTGAAGCATGACGTAATGGGGGGGTGTTATCTCTTTTGTCGAAAATCAGCCGTTTTTGCTTGAACAATAAATGCCTCCAAATGGTATTTAATTAACTTCCCGAGCCCCTGGAAGCATGAAAATCACTTTAAACATGCTAATTTTAGCTGTAAAAATGCTGATCCACCTACAAATGTGAACTGACGTTCAAAAATAAAACATTTGAAAACGGACCATTTTCCACGTTTCTGAAGCATGACGTAATGGGGGGGTGTTATCTCTTTTGTCAAAAATCAGCTGTTTTTGCTTGAACATTAAGTGCCTCGAAATGGTATTTAATTACCTTCCCGGGTGAAGAAACCCTTTTTGAGAACTCAGAGTGAGTAAATTGGCCATTTTCATGCACTTTTAACCATTCCATAAATCTTGTGTTTAGGGCCCCTGGAAGCATGAACATCACTTTAAACATGCTAATTTTAGCTCTAACACTGATGATCCACCTACAAATGTGAACTGACGTTCAAAAATAAAACATTTGAAAACGGACCATTTTCCACATTTCTGAAGCATGACATAATGGGGCGGTGTTATCTCTTTTGTCAAAAATCAGTTGGTTTTGCTTGAACATTAAATGCCTCCAAGTAGTATTTAATTCACTTCCCGAGCCCCTGGAAGCATGAAAATCAGTTTAAACATGCTAATTTTAGCTCTAACACTGATGATCCACCTACAAATGTGATCTGACGTTAAAAAATAAAACATTTGAAAACGGACCATTTTCCACATTTCTGAAGCATGACGTAATGGGGGGGGTGTTATCTCTTTTGTCAAAAATCAGCTGTTTTTGCTTGAACATTAAGTGCCTCGAAATGGTATTTAATTACCTTCCCGGGGTGAAGAAACCCTTTTTGAGAACTCAGAGTGAGTAAATTGGCCATTTTCATGCACTTTTAACCATTCCATAAATCTTGTGTTTTGGGCCCCTGGAAGCATGAAAATCACTTTAAACATGCTAATTTTAGCTCCAACACTGATGATTCACCTACAAATGTGAACTGACGTTAAATAATAAAACATTTAGAAACTGACCATTTTTCACATTTCTGAAGCATGACGTAATGGGGGGTGTTATCTCTTTTGTCAAAAATCAGCTGTTTTTGCTTGAACATTAAATGCCTCCAAATAGTATTTAATTCACTTCCCGAGCCCCTGGAAGCATGAAAATCACTTTAAACGTGCTAATTTTAGCTCTAAAACTGATGATCCACCTACAAATGTGAACTGACGTTCAAAAATAATACATTTGAAAACGGACCATTTTCCACATTTCTGAAGCATGACGTAATGGGGGGGTGTTATCTCTTTTGTCGAAAATTAGCCGTTTTTGCTTGCACATTAAATGCCTCCAAATGGTATTTAATTAACTTCCCGGGGTGAAAAAACCCTTTTTGAGAACTCAGAGTGAGTAAATTGGCCATTTTCATGCACTTTTAACCATTCCATAAATCTTGTGTTTAGGGCCCCTGGAAGCATGAAAATCACTTTAAACATGCTAATTTTAGCTCTAACACTGATGATCCACCTACAAATGTGAACTGACGTTCAAAAATAAAACATTTGAAAACGGACCATTTTCCACATTTCTGAAGCATGACGTAATGGGGGGGTGTTATCTCTTTTGTCAAAAATCAGCTGGTTTTGCTTGAACATTAAATGCCTCCAAGTAGTATTTAATTCACTTCCCGAGCCCCTGGAAGCATGAAAATCAGTTTAAACATGCTAATTTTAGCTCTAACACTGATGATCCACCTACAAATGTGAACTGACTTTCAAGAATAAAACATTTGAAAACGGACCATTTTCCACATTTCTGAAGAATGACGTAATGGGGGGGTGTTATCTCTTTTGTCAAAAATCAGCTGTTTTTGCTTGAACATTAAGTGCCTCGAAATGGTATTTAATTACCTTCCCGGGGTAAAGAAACCCTTTTTGAGAACTCAGAGTGAGTAAATTGGCCATTTTCATGCACTTTTAACCATTCCATAAATCTTGTGTTTAGGGCCCCTGGAAGCATGAAAATCACTTTAAACATGCTAATTTTAGCTCTAACACTGATGATCCACCTACAAATGTGAACTCACGTTCAAAAATAAAACATTTGAAAACGGGCCATTTTCCACATTTCTGAAGCATGACATAATGGGGCGGTGTTATCTCTGTTGTCAAAAATCAGCTGGTTTTGCTTGAACATTAAATGCCTCCAAGTAGTATTTAATTCACTTCCCGAGCCCCTGGAAGCATGAAAATCAGTTTAAACATGCTAATTTTAGCTCTAACACTGATGATCCACCTACAAATGCGAACTGACGTTCAAAAATAAAACATTTGAAAACGGACCATTTTCCACATTTCTGAAGCATGACGTAATGGGGGGGTGTTATCTCTTTTGTCAAAAATCAGCTGGTTTTGCTTGAACATTAAATGCCTCCAAGTAGTATTTAATTCACTTCCCGAGCCCCCGGAAACATGAAAATCACTTTAAACATGCTAATTTTAGCTCTAACACTGATGATCCACCTACAAATGTGATCTGACGTTAAAAAATAAAACATTTGAAAACGGACCATTTTCCACATTTCTGAAGCATGACGTAATGGGGGGGTGTTATCTCTTTTGTCGAAAATCAGCCGTTTTTGCTTGAACATTAAATGCCTCCAAATGGTATTTAATTAACTTCCCGGGGTGAAAAAACCCTTTTTGAGAACCCAGAGTGAGTAAATTGGCCATTTTCATGCACTTTTAACCATTCCATAAATCTTGTGTTTAGGGCCCCTGGAAGCATGAAAATCACTTTAAACATGCTAATTTTAGCTCTAACACTGATGATTCACCTACAAATGTGAACTGACGTTAAAAAATAAAACATTTGAAAACGGACCATTTTTCACATTTCTGAAGAATAACGTAATGGGGGTCTGTTATCTCTTTTGTAGAAAATCAGCCGTTTTTGCTTGAAAATTAAATGCCTTCAAATGGTATTTAATTAACTTCCCGAGCCCCTGAAAGCATGAACATCACTTTAAACATGATAATTTTAGCTCTAACACTGATGATCCACCTACAAATAAGAACTGACGTTCAAAAATAAACATTTGAAAATAGACCATTTTCCACATTTCTGAAGCATGACGTAATGGGGGGGGTGTTATCTCTTTTGTCGAAAATCTGCCGTTTTGCTTGAACATTAAATCCCTCCAAATAGTATTTAATTCACTTCCCGAGCCCCTGGAAGCATGAAAATCACTTTAAACATGCTAATTTTAGCTCTAACACTGATAATCCACCTACAAATGTGAACTGACGTTCAAAAATAAAACATTTGAAAACGGACCATTTTCCACATTTCTGAAGCATGACGTAATGGGGGGTGTTATCTCTTTTGTCGAAAATCAGCCGTTTTTGCTTGAACATTAAATGCCTCCAAATGGTATTTCCTGGGGTGGAGAAACCCTTTTTGAGAACTCAGAGTGAGTAAATTTGCCATTTTCATGCACTTTTAACCATTCCATAAATCTTGTGTTTAGGGCCCCTGGAAGCATGAAAATCACTTTAAACATGCTAATTTTAGCTCTAACACTGATGATCCACCTACAAATGTGAACTGACGTTCAAAAATAAAACATTTGAAAATGGACCATTTTCCACATTTCTGAAGCATGACGTAATGGGGGGTGTTATCTCTTTTGTCGAAAATCAGCCATTTTTGCTTGAACATTAAATGCCTCCAAATGGTATTTAACCCTTTCGATGCTCATGACGAGCTCAGCTCGTCATGATGCACAGTTGAGCTGTGCTGATGACGAGCTGAGCTCGTCATGAATCATGTACTAAAGCATTTTCCAGCACAGGGGGGGAAAACACCTAGCAGCCAAGGTGTTAATTAACTTTCTGGGGTGAAGAAACCCTTTTTGAGAACTCAGAGTGAGTAAATTGGCCATTTTCATGCACTTTTAACCATTCCATAAATCTTGTGTTTAGGGCCCCTGGAAGCATGAAAATCACTTTAAACATGCTAATTTTAGCTCTAACACTGATGATCCACCTACAAATGTGAACTGACGTTAAAAAAAACCCATTTGAAAACGGACCATTTTCCACATTTCTGAAGCATGACATAATGAGGGGGTTATCTCTTTTGTCGAAAATCAGCCATTTTTGCTTAAACATTAAATGCCTCAAAATAGTATTTAATTTACTTCCCAAACCCCTGGAAGCATGAAAATCACTTTAAACATGCTAATTTTAGCTCTAAAACTGATGAGCCACCTACAAATGTGAACTGACTTTCAAGAATAAAACATTTGAAAACGGACCATTTTTCACTTTTCTGAAGCATGACGTAATAAGGGGGTTATTATCTCTTTTGTCGAAAATCAGCCGTTTTTGCTTGAACATAAAATGCCTCCAAATGGTATTTTATTAACTTCCTGAGCCCCTGGAAGCAGAAAATCACTTTAAACATGCTAATTTTAGCTCTAACACTGATGATCCACCTACAAATGTGAACTGACGTTCAAAAATAAAACATTGAAAACGGACCAATTTCCACATTTCTGAAGCATGACGTAATGGGGGGGTTATCTCTTTTGTCGAAAATCAGCCATTTTTGCTCAAACATTAAATGCCTCAAAATAGTATTTAATTCACTTCCCAAACCCCTGGAAGCATGAAAATCACTTTAAACATGCTAATTTTAGCTCTAACACTGATGATCCACCTACAAATGTGAACTGATGTTCAAAAATAAAACATTTGAAATCGGACCATTTTCCACATTTCTGAAGCAAGACGTAATGGGGGGGGTGTTATCTCTTTTGTCATAAATCAGCTGGTTTTGCTTGAACATTAAATGCCTCCAAGTAGTATTTAATTCACTTCCCGAGCCCCTGGAAGCATGAAAATCACTTTAAACATGCTAATTTTAGCTCTAACACTGATGATCCACCTACAAATGTGATCTGACGTTAAAAAATAAAACATTTGAAAACGGACCATTTTCCACATTTCTGAAGCATGACGTAATGGGGGGGGGTGTTATGTCTTTTGTCGAAAATCAGCCATTTTTGCTTGAACATTAAATGCCTCCAAATGGTATTTAATTAACTTCCCGAGCCCCTGGAAGCATGAAAATCACTTTAAACATGCTAATTTTAGCTCTTAAACTGATGATCCACCTACAAATGTGAACTGACGTTCAAAAATAAAACATTTGAAAACTGACCATTTTACACTTTTTTGAAGCATGACGTAATGGGGGGGTGTTATCTCTTTTGTCGAAAATCAGCCGTTTTTGCTTGAACAATAAATGCCTCCAAATGGTATTTAATTAACTTCCCGAGCCCCTGGAAGCATGAAAATCACTTTAAACATGCTAATTTTAGCTCTAAAACTGATGATCCACCTACAAATGTGAACTGACGTTCAAAAATAAAACATTTGAAAACGGACCATTTTCCACATTTCTGAAGCATGACGTAATGGGGGGGGGGGTGTTATCTCTTTTGTCAAAAATCAGCTGGTTTTGCTTGAACATTAAATGCCTCCGAGTAGTATTTAATTCACTTCCTGAGCCCCTGGAAGCATGAAAATCAGTTTAAACATGCTAATTTTAGCTCTAACACTGATGATCCACCTACAAATGCGAACTGACGTTCAAAAATAAAACATTTGAAAACGGACCATTTTCCACATTTCTGAAGCATGACGTAATGGGGGGTGTTATCTCTTTTGTCAAAAATCAGCTGGTTTTGCTTGAACATTAAATGCCTCCAAGTAGTATTTAATTCACTTCCCGAGCCCCTGGAAGCATGAAAATCACTTTAAACATGCTAATTTTAGCTCTAACACTGATGATCCACCTACAAATGTGATCTGACGTTAAAAAATAAAACATTTGAAAACGAACCATATTCCACATTTCTGAAGCATGACATAATGGGGGGGGTGTTATGTCTTTTGTCGAAAATCAGCCATTTTTGCTTGAACATTAAATGCCTCCAAATGGTATTTAATTGACTTCCCGAGCCCCTGGAAGCATGAAAATCACTTTAAACATGCTAATTTTAGCTCTTAAACTGATGATCCACCTACAAATGTGAACTGACGTTCAAAAATAAAACATTTGAAAACGGACTATTTTCTACATTTCTGAAGCATGACGTAATGGGGGGTGATATCTCTTTTGTCGAAAATCAGCCGTTTTTGCTTGAACAATAAATGCCTCCAAATGGTATTTAATTAACTTCCCGAGCCCCTGGAAGCATGAAAATCACTTTAAACATGCTAATTTTAGCTCTAACACTGATGAACCACCTACAAATGTGAACTGACGTTCAAAAATAAAACATTTGAAAACGGACCATTTTCCACATTTCTGAAGCATGACGTAATGGGGGGGTGTTATCTCTTTTGTCAAAAATCAGCTGTTTTTGCTTGAACATTAAATGCCTCCAAATAGAATTTAATTCACTTCCCAAGCCCCTGGAGGCATGAAAATCACTTTAAACATGCTAATTTTAGCCATAAAACTGATGATCCACCTACAAATGTGAACTGACGTTCAAAAATAAAACATTTGAAAACGGACCATTTTACACATTTCTGAAGCATGACGTAATGGGGGGGTATTATCTCTTTTGTCGAAAATCAGCCGTTTTTGCTTGAACATTAAAAGCCTCCAAATGGTATTTAATTAAGTTCCCGGGGTGTAGAAACCCTTTTTGAGAACTCAGAGTGAGTAAATTGGCCATTTTCATGCACTTTTAACCATTCCATAAATCTTGTGTTTAGGGCCCCTGGAAGCATGAACATCACTTTAAACATGCTAATTTTAGCTCTAACACTGATGATCCACCTACAAATGTGAACTGACGTTCAAAAATAAAACATTTGAAAACGGACCATTTTCCACATTTCTGAAGCATGGCGTAATGGGGAGGTGTTATCTCTTTTGTCAAAAATCAGCTGTTTTTGCTTGAACATTAAATGCCTCCAAATAGAATTTAATTCACTTCCCGAGCCCCTGGAGCATTGAAAATCACTTTAAACATGCTAATTTTATCCCTAAAACTGATGATCCACCTACAAATGTTAACTGACGTTCAAAAATAAAACATTTGAAAACGGACCATTTTCCTCATTTCTGAAGCATGATGTAATGGGGGGGTGTTATCTCCTTTGTCGAAAATCATCCATTTTTGCTTGAACATTAAATTCCTCCAAATGGTATTTAATTAACTTCCCGGGGTGAAGAAACCCTTTTTGAGAACTCAGAGTGAGTAAATTGGCCATTTTAATGCACTTTTACCCATTCCATAAATCTTGTGTTTAGGGCCCCTGGAAGCATGAAAATCACTTTAAACATGCTAATTTTAGCTCTAACACTGATGATCCACCTACAAATGTGAACTCACGTTCAAAAATAAAACATTTGAAAACGGACCATTTTCCACATTTCTGAAGCATGACATAATGGGGCGGTGTTATCTCTGTTGTCAAAAATCAGCTGGTTTTGCTTGAACATTAAATGCCTCCAAGTAGTATTTAATTCACTTCCCGAGCCCCTGGAAGCATGAAAATCAGTTTAAACATGCTAATTTTAGCTCTAACACTGATGACCCACCTACAAATGCGAACTGACGTTCAAAAATAAAACATTTGAAAACGGACCATTTTCCACATTTCTGAAGCATGACGTAATGGGGGGGTGTTATCTCTTTTGTCAAAAATCAGCTGGTTTTGCTTGAACATTAAATGCCTCCAAGTAGTATTTAATTCACTTCCCGAGCCCCCGGAAACATGAAAATCACTTTAAACATGCTAATTTTAGCTCTAACACTGATGATCCACCTATAAATGTGATCTGACGTTAAAAAATAAAACATTTGAAAACGGACCATTTTCCACATTTCTGAAGCATGACGTAATGGGGGGGTGTTATCTCTTTTGTCGAAAATCAGCCGTTTTTGCTTGAACATTAAATGCCTCCAAATGGTATTTAATTAACTTCCCGGGGTGAAAAAACCCTTTTTGAGAACTCAGAGTGAGTAAATTGGCCATTTTCATGCACTCTTAACCATTCCATAAATCTTGTGTTTAGGGCCCCTGGAAGCATGAAAATCACTTTAAACATGCTAATTTTAGCTCTAACACTGATGATTCACCTACAAATGTGAACTGACGTTAAAAAATAAAACATTTGAAAATGGACCATTTTTCACATTTCTGAAGAATAACGTAATGGGGGTGTGTTATCTCTTTTGTAGAAAATCAGCCGTTTTTGCTTGAAAGTTAAATGCCTTCAAATGGTATTTAATTAACTTCCCGAGCCCCTGAAAGCATGAAAATCACTTTAAACATGATAATTTTAGCTCTAACACTGATGATCCACCTACAAATAAGAACTGACGTTCAAAAATAAACATTTGAAAATAGACCATTTTCCACATTTCTGAAGCATGACGTAATGGGGGGGGTGTTATCTCTTTTGTCGAAAATCTGCCGTTTTGCTTGAACATTAAATCCCTCCAAATAGTATTTAATTCACTTCCCGAGCCCCTGGAAGCATGAAAATCACTTTAAACATGCTAATTTTAGCTCTAACACTGATAATCCACCTACAAATGTGAACTGACGTTCAAAAATAAAACATTTGAAAACGGACCATTTTCCACATTTCTGAAGCATGACGTAATGGGGGGGTGTTATCTCTTTTGTCGAAAATCAGCCGTTTTTGCTTGAACATTAAATGCCTCCAAATGGTATTTCCTGGGGTGGAGAAACCCTTTTTGAGAACTCAGAGTGAGTAAATTTGCCATTTTCATGCACTTTTAACCATTCCATAAATCTTGTGTTTAGGGCCCCTGGAAGCATGAAAATCACTTTAAACATGCTAATTGTAGCTCTAACACTGATGATCCACCTACAAATGTGAACTGACGTTCAAAAATAAAACATTTGAAAACGGACCATTTTCCACATTTCTGAAGCATGACGTAATGGGGGGTGTTATCTCTTTTGTCGAAAATCAGCCATTTTTGCTTGAACATTAAATGCCTCCAAATGGTATTTAACCCTTTCGATGCTCATGACGAGCTCAGCTCGTCATGATGCACAGTTGAGCTGTGCTGATGACGAGCTGAGCTCGTCATGAATCATGTACTAAAGCATTTTCCAGCACAGGGGGGAAAACACCTAGCAGCCAAGGTGTTAATTAACTTTCTGGGGTGAAGAAACCCTTTTTGAGAACTCAGAGTGAGTAAATTGGCCATTTTCATGCACTTTTAACCATTCCATAAATCTTGTGTTTAGGGCCCCTGGAAGCATGAAAATCACTTTAAACATGCTAATTTTAGCTCTAACAGTGATGATCCACCTACAAATGTGAACTGACGTTCAAAAATAAAACATTTGAAAACGGACCATTTTCCACATTTCTGAAGCATGACGTAATGGGGGGGGGGGGTGTTATCTCTTTTGTCAAAAATCAGCTGTTTTTGCTTGAACATTAAATGCCTCCAAATAGAATTTAATTCACTTCCCAAGCCCTTGAGGCATGAAAATCACTTTAAACATGCTAATTTTAGCCATAAAACTGATGATCCACCTACAAATGTGAACTGACGTTCAAAAATAAGACATTTGAAAACGGACCATTTTCCACATTTCTGAAGCATGACGTAATGGGGGGTATTATCTCTTTTGTCGAAAATCAGCCGTTTTTGCTTGAACATTAAAAGCCTCCAAATGGTATTTAATTAAGTTCCCGGGGTGAAGAAACCCTTTTTGAGAACTCAGAGTGAGTAGATTGGCCATTTTAATGCACTTTTACCCATTCCATAAATCTTGTGTTTAGGGCCCCTGGAAGCATGAAAATCACTTTAAACATGCTAATTTTAGCTCTAACACTGATGATCCACCTACAAATGTGAACTCACGTTCAAAAATAAAACATTTGAAAACGGACCATTTTCCACATTTCTGAAGCATGACATAATGGGGCTGTGTTATCTCTTTTGTCAAAAATCAGCTGGTTTTGCTTGAACATTAAATGCCTCCAAGTAGTATTTAATTCACTTCCCGAGCCCCTGGAAGCATGAAAATCAGTTTAAACATGCTAATTTTAGCTCTAACACTGATGATCCACCTACAAATGCGAACTGACGTTCAAAAATAAAACATTTGAAAACGGACCATTTTCCACATTTCTGAAGCATGACGTAATGGGGGGGTGTTATCTCTTTTGTCAAAAATCAGCTGGTTTTGCTTGAACATTAAATGCCTCCAAGTAGTATTTAATTCACTTCCCGAGCCCCTGGAGCATTGAAAATCACTTTAAACATTCTAATTTTAGCCCTAAAACTGATGATCCACCTACAAATGTTAACTGACGTTCAAAAATAAAACATTTGAAAACGGACCATTTTCCTCATTTCTGAAGCATGATGTAATGGGGGGGTGTTATCTCCTTTGTCGAAAATCAGCCGTTTTTGCTTGAACATTAAATGCCTCCAAATGGTATTTAATTAACTTCCCGGGGTGAAAAAACCCTTTTTGAGAACTCAGAGTGAGTAAATTGGCCATTTTCATGCACTTTTAACCATTCCATAAATCTTGTGTTTAGGGCCCCTGGAAGCATGAAAATCACTTTAAACATGCTAATTTTAGCTCTAACACTGATGATCCACCTACAAATGTGAACTGACGTTCAAAAATAAAACATTTGAAAACGGACCATTTTCCACATTTCTGAAGCATGACGTAATGGGGGGGTGTTATCTCTTTTGTCAAAAATCAGCTGTTTTTGCTTGAACATTAAATGCCTCCAAATAGAATTTAATTCACTTCCCAAGCCCTTGAGGCATGAAAATCACTTTAAACATACTAATTTTAGCCATAAAACTGATGATCCACCTACAAATGTGAACTGACGTTCAAAAATAAGACATTTGAAAACGGACCATTTTCCACATTTCTGAAGCATGACGTAATGGGGGTATTATCTCTTTTGTCGAAAATCAGCCGTTTTTGCTTGAACATTAAAAGCCTCCAAATGGTATTTAATTAAGTTCCCGGGGTGAAGAAACCCTTTTTGAGAACTCAGAGTGAGTAAATGGGCCATTTTCATGCACTTTTAACCATTCCATAAATCTTGTGTTTAGGGCCCCTGGAAGCATGAAAATCACTTTAAACATGCTAATTTTAGCTCTAACACTGATGATCCACCTACAAATGTGAACTGACGTTCAAAAATAAAACATTTGAAAACGGACCATTTTCCACATTTCTGAAGCATGACGTAATGGGGAGGTGTTATCTCTTTTGTCAAAAATCAGCTGTTTTTGCTTGAACATTAAATGCCTCCAAATAGAATTTAATTCACTTCCCGAGCCCCTGGAGCATTGAAAATCACTTTAAACATTCTAATTTTAGCCCTAAAACTGATGATCCACCTACAAATGTTAACTGACGTTCAAAAATAAAACATTTGAAAACGGACCATTTTCCTCATTTCTGAAGCATGATGTAATGGGGGGGTGTTATCTCCTTTGTCGAAAATCAGCCATTTTTGCTTGAACATTAAATTCCTCCAAATGGTATTTAATTAACTTCCCGGGGTGAAGAAACCCTTTTTGAGAACTCAGAGTGAGTAGATTGGCCATTTTAATGCACTTTTACCCATTCCATAAATCTTGTGTTTAGGGCCCCTGGAAGCATGAAAATCACTTTAAACATGCTAATTTTAGCTCTAACACTGATGATCCACCTACAAATGTGAACTCACGTTCAAAAATAAAACATTTGAAAACGGACCATTTTCCACATTTCTGAAGCATGACATAATGGGGCTGTGTTATCTCTTTTGTCAAAAATCAGCTGGTTTTGCTTGAACATTAAATGCCTCCAAGTAGTATTTAATTCACTACCCGAGCCCCTGGAAGCATGAAAATCAGTTTAAACATGCTAATTTTAGCTCTAACACTGATGATCCACCTACAAATGCGAACTGACGTTCAAAAATAAAACATTTGAAAACGGACCATTTTCCACATTTCTGAAGCATGACGTAATGGGGGGGTGTTATCTCTTTTGTCAAAAATCAGCTGGTTTTGCTTGAACATTAAATGCCTCCAAGTAGTATTTAATTCACTTCCCGAGCCCCCGGAAGCATGAAAATCACTTTAAACATGCTAATTTTAGCTCTAACACTGATGATCCACCTACAAATGTGATCTGACGTTAAAAAATAAAACATTTGAAAACGGACCATTTTCCACATTTCTGAAGCATGACGTAATGGGGGAGTGCTTTGTCTTTTGTCGAAAATCAGCCATTTTTGCTTGAACATTAAATGCCTCCAAATGGTATTTAATTAACTTCCCGGGGTGAAGAAACCCTTTTTGAGAACTCAGAGTGAGTAAATTGGCCATTTTCATGCACTTTTAACCATTCCATAAATCTTGTGTTTTGGGCCCCTGGAAGCATGAAAATCACTTTAAACATGCTAATTTTAGCTCTAACACTGATGATTCACCTACAAATGTGAACTGACGTTAAATAATAAAACATTTAAAAACTGACCATTTTTCACATTTCTGAAGCATGACGTAATGGGGGGTGTTATCTCTTTTGTCAAAAATCAGCTGTTTTTGCTTGAACATTAAATGCCTCCAAGTAGTATTTAATTCACTTCCCGAGCCCCTGGAAGCATGAAAATCAGTTTAAACATGCTAATTTTAGCTCTAACACTGATGATCCACCTACAAATGCGAACTGACGTTCAAAAATAAAACATTTGAAAACGGACCATTTTCCACATTTCTGAAGCATGACGTAATGGGGGGTGTTATCTCTTTTGTCAAAAATCAGCTGGTTTTGCTTGAACATTAAATGCCTCCAAGTAGTATTTAATTCACTTCCCGAGCCCCCGGAAGCATGAAAATCACTTTAAACATGCTAATTTTAGCTCTAACACTGATGATCCACCTACAAATGTGATCTGACGTTAAAAAATAAAACATTTGAAAACGGACCATTTTCCACATTTCTGAAGCATGACGTAATGGGGGGGTGTTATCTCTTTTGTCGAAAATTAGCAGTTTTTGCTTAAACATTAAATGCCTCCAAATGGTATTTAATTAACTTCCCGGGGTGAAAAACCCCTTTTTGAGAACTCAGAGTGAGTAAATTGGCCATTTTCATGCACTTTTAACCATTCCATAAATCTTGTGTTTAGGGCCCCTGGAAGCATGAAAATCACTTTAAACATGCTAATTTTAGCTCTAACACTGATGATCCACCTACAAATGTGAACTGACGTTCAAAAATAAAACATTTGAAAACGGACCATTTTCCACATTTCTGAAGCATGACGTAATGGGGGGGTGTTATCTCTTTTGTCAAAAATCAGCTGTTTTTGCTTGAACATTAAATGCCTCCAAATAGAATTTAATTCACTTCCCAAGCCCTTGAGGCATGAAAATCACTTTAAACATGCTAATTTTAGCCATAAAACTGATGATCCACCTACAAATGTGAACTGACGTTCAAAAATAAGACATTTGAAAACGGACCATTTTCCACATTTCTGAAGCATGACGTAATGGGGGGGTATTATCTCTTTTGTCGAAAATCAGCCGTTTTTGCTTGAACATTAAAAGCCTCCAAATGGTATTTAATTAAGTTCCCTGGGTGAAGAAACCCTTTTTGAGAACTCAGAGTGAGTAAATTGGCCATTTTCATGCACTTTTAACCATTCCATAAATCTTGTGTTTAGGGCCCCTGGAAGCATGAAAATCACTTTAAACATGCTAATTTTAGCTCTAACACTGATGATCCACCTACAAATGTGAACTGACGTTCAAAAATAAAACATTTGAAAACGGACCATTTTCCACATTTCTGAAGCATGACGTAATGGGGAGGTGTTATCTCTTTTGTCAAAAATCAGCTGTTTTTGCTTGAACATTAAATGCCTCCAAGTAGTATTTAATTCACTTCCCGAGCCCCTGGAAGCATGAAAATCAGTTTAAACATGCTAATTTTAGCTCTAACACTGATGATCCACCTACAAATGCGAACTGACGTTCAAAAATAAAACATTTGAAAACGGACCATTTTCCACATTTCTGAAGCATGACGTAATGGGGGGGTGTTATCTCTTTTGTCAAAAATCAGCTGGTTTTGCTTGAACATTAAATGCCTCCAAGTAGTATTTAATTCACTTCCCGAGCCCCCGGAAGCATGAAAATCACTTTAAACATGCTAATTTTAGCTCTAACACTGATGATCCACCTACAAATGTGATCTGACGTTAAAAAATAAAACATTTGAAAACGGACCATTTTCCACATTTCTGAAGCATGACGTAATGGGGGGGTGTTATCTCTTTTGTCAAAAATTAGCAGTTTTTGCTTGA
This sequence comes from Lissotriton vulgaris, assembly GCF_964263255.1. Taxonomy (NCBI): domain Eukaryota; kingdom Metazoa; phylum Chordata; class Amphibia; order Caudata; family Salamandridae; genus Lissotriton; species Lissotriton vulgaris. The sequence goes on along the minus strand of NW_028246749.1, from coordinate 105,750 downwards.
ACATTAAATGCCTCCAAATGTTATTTAATTAACTTCCCGGGGTGAAAAACCCCTTTTTGAGAACTCAGAGTGAGTAAATTGGCCATTTTCATGCACTTTTAACCATTCCATAAATCTTGTGTTTAGGGCCCCTGGAAGCATGAAAATCAGTTTAAACATGCTAATTTTAGCTCTAACACTGATGATCCACCTACAAATGCGAACTGACGTTCAAAAATAAAACATTTGAAAACGGACCATTTTCCACATTTCTGAAGCATGACGTAATGGGGGGGTGTTATCTCTTTTGTCAAAAATCAGCTGGTTTTGCTTGAACATTAAATGCCTCCAAGTAGTATTTAATTCACTTCCCGAGCCCCTGGAGCATTGAAAATCACTTTAAACATTCTAATTTTAGCCCTAAAACTGATGATCCACCTACAAATGTTAACTGACGTTCAAAAATAAAACATTTGAAAACGGACCATTTTCCTCATTTCTGAAGCATGATGTAATGGGGGGGTGTTATCTCCTTTGTCGAAAATCAGCCGTTTTTGCTTGAACATTAAATGCCTCCAAATGGTATTTAATTAACTTCCCGGGGTGAAAAAACCCTTTTTGAGAACTCAGAGTGAGTAAATTGGCCATTTTCATGCACTTTTAACCATTCCATAAATCTTGTGTTTAGGGCCCCTGGAAGCATGAAAATCACTTTAAACATGCTAATTTTAGCTCTAACACTGATGATCCACCTACAAATGTGAACTGACGTTCAAAAATAAAACATTTGAAAACGAACCATTTTCCACATTTCTGAAGCATGACGTAATGGGGGGGTGTTATCTCTTTTGTCAAAAATCAGCTGTTTTTGCTTGAACATTAAATGCCTCCAAATAGAATTTAATTCACTTCCCAAGCCCTTGAGGCATGAAAATCACTTTAAACATGCTCATTTTAGCCATAAAACTGATGATCCACCTACAAATGTGAACTGACGTTCAAAAATAAGACATTTGAAAACGGACCATTTTCCACATTTCTGAAGCATGACGTAATGGGGGGTATTATCTCTTTTGTCGAAAATCAGCCGTTTTTGCTTGAACATTAAAAGCCTCCAAATGGTATTTAATTAAGTTCCCGGGGTGAAGAAACCCTTTTTGAGAACTCAGAGTGAGTAAATGGGCCATTTTCATGCACTTTTAACCATTCCATAAATCTTGTGTTTAGGGCCCCTGGAAGCATGAAAATCACTTTAAACATGCTAATTTTAGCTCTAACACTGATGATCCACCTACAAATGTGAACTGACGTTCAAAAATAAAACATTTGAAAACGGACCATTTTCCACATTTCTGAAGCATGACGTAATGGGGAGGTGTTATCTCTTTTGTCAAAAATCAGCTGTTTTTGCTTGAACATTAAATGCCTCCAAATAGAATTTAATTCACTTCCCGAGCCCCTGGAGCATTGAAAATCACTTTAAACATTCTAATTTTAGCCCTAAAACTGATGATCCACCTACAAATGTTAACTGACGTTCAAAAATAAAACATTTGAAAACGGACCATTTTCCTCATTTCTGAAGCATGATGTAATGGGGGGGTGTTATCTCCTTTGTCGAAAATCAGCCCTTTTTGCTAGAACATTAAATTCCTCCAAATGGTATTTAATTAACTTCCCGGGGTGAAGAAACCCTTTTTGAGAACTCAGAGTGAGTAGATTGGCCATTTTAATGCACTTTTACCCATTCCATAAATCTTGTGTTTAGGGCCCCTGGAAGCATGAAAATCACTTTAAACATGCTAATTTTAGCTCTAACACTGATGATCCACCTACAAATGTGAACTCACGTTCAAAAATAAAACATTTGAAAACGGACCATTTTCCACATTTCTGAAGCATGACATAATGGGGCTGTGTTATCTCTTTTGTCAAAAATCAGCTGGTTTTGCTTGAACATTAAATGCCTCCAAGTAGTATTTAATTCACTTCCCGAGCCCCTGGAAGCATGAAAATCAGTTTAAACATGCTAATTTTAGCTCTAACACTGATGATCCACCTACAAATGCGAACTGACGTTCAAAAATAAAACATTTGAAAACGGACCATTTTCCACATTTCTGAAGCATGACGTAATGGGGGGGTGTTATCTCTTTTGTCAAAAATCAGCTGGTTTTGCTTGAACATTAAATGCCTCCAAGTAGTATTTAATTCACTTCCCGAGCCCCCGGAAGCATGAAAATCACTTTAAACATGCTAATTTTAGCTCTAACACTGATGATCCACCTACAAATGTGATCTGACGTTAAAAAATAAAACATTTGAAAACGGACCATTTTCCACATTTCTGAAGCATGACGTAATGGGGGAGTGCTTTGTCTTTTGTCGAAAATCAGCCATTTTTGCTTGAACATTAAATGCCTCCAAATGGTATTTAATTAACTTCCCGGGGTGAAGAAACCCTTTTTGAGAACTCAGAGTGAGTAAATTGGCCATTTTCATGCACTTTTAACCATTCCATAAATCTTGTGTTTTGGGCCCCTGGAAGCATGAAAATCACTTTAAACATGCTAATTTTAGCTCTAACACTGATGATTCACCTACAAATGTGAACTGACGTTAAATAATAAAACATTTAAAAACTGACCATTTTTCACATTTCTGAAGCATGACGTAATGGGGGGTGTTATCTCTTTTGTCAAAAATCTGCTGTTTTTGCTTGAACATTAAATGCCTCCAAGTAGTATTTAATTCACTTCCCGAGCCCCTGGAAGCATGAAAATCAGTTTAAACATGCTAATTTTAGCTCTAACACTGATGATCCACCTACAAATGCGAACTGACGTTCAAAAATAAAACATTTGAAAACGGACCATTTTCCACATTTCTGAAGCATGACGTAATGGGGGGGTGTTATCTCTTTTGTCAAAAATCAGCTGGTTTTGCTTGAACATTAAATGCCTCCAAGTAGTATTTAATTCACTTCCCGAGCCCCCGGAAGCATGAAAATCACTTTAAACATGCTAATTTTAGCTCTAACACTGATGATCCACCTACAAATGTGATCTGACGTTAAAAAATAAAACATTTGAAAACGGACCATTTTCCACATTTCTGAAGCATGACGTAATGGGGGGGTGTTATCTCTTTTGTCGAAAATTAGCAGTTTTTGCTTGAACATTAAATGCCTCCAAATGGTATTTAATTAACTTCCCGGGGTGAAAAACCCCTTTTTGAGAACTCAGAGTGAGTAAATTGGCCATTTTCATGCACTTTTAACCATTCCATAAATCTTGTGTTTAGGGCCCCTGGAAGCATGAAAATCACTTTAAACATGCTAATTTTAGCTCTAACACTGATGATCCACCTACAAATGTGAACTGACGTTCAAAAATAAAACATTTGAAAACGGACCATTTTCCACATTTCTGAAGCATGACGTAATGGGGGGGTGTTATCTCTTTTGTCAAAAATCAGCTGTTTTTGCTTGAACATTAAATGCCTCCAAATAGAATTTAATTCACTTCCCAAGCCCTTGAGGCATGAAAATCACTTTAAACATGCTAATTTTAGCCATAAAACTGATGATCCACCTACAAATGTGAACTGACGTTCAAAAATAAGACATTTGAAAACGGACCATTTTCCACATTTCTGAAGCATGACGTAATGGGGGGGTATTATCTCTTTTGTCGAAAATCAGCCGTTTTTGCTTGAACATTAAAAGCCTCCAAATGGTATTTAATTAAGTTCCCGGGGTGAAGAAACCCTTTTTGAGAACTCAGAGTGAGTAAATTGGCCATTTTCATGCACTTTTAACCATTCCATAAATCTTGTGTTTAGGGCCCCTGGAAGCATGAAAATCACTTTAAACATGCTAATTTTAGCTCTAACACTGATGATCCACCTACAAATGTGAACTGACGTTCAAAAATAAAACATTTGAAAACGGACCATTTTCCACATTTCTGAAGCATGACGTAATGGGGAGGTGTTATCTCTTTTGTCAAAAATCAGCTGTTTTTGCTTGAACATTAAATGCCTCCAAGTAGTATTTAATTCACTTCCCGAGCCCCTGGAAGCATGAAAATCAGTTTAAACATGCTAATTTTAGCTCTAACACTGATGATCCACCTACAAATGCGAACTGACGTTCAAAAATAAAACATTTGAAAACGGACCATTTTCCACATTTCTGAAGCATGACGTAATGGGGGGGTGTTATCTCTTTTGTCAAAAATCAGCTGGTTTTGCTTGAACATTAAATGCCTCCAAGTAGTATTTAATTCACTTCCCGAGCCCCCGGAAGCATGAAAATCACTTTAAACATGCTAATTTTAGCTCTAACACTGATGATCCACCTACAAATGTGATCTGACGTTAAAAAATAAAACATTTGAAAACGGACCATTTTCCACATTTCTGAAGCATGACGTAATGGGGGGGTGTTATCTCTTTTGTCGAAAATTAGCAGTTTTTGCTTGAACATTAAATGCCTCCAAATGGTATTTAATTAACTTCCCGGGGTGAAAAACCCCTTTTTGAGAACTCAGAGTGAGTAAATTGGCCATTTTCATGCACTTTTAACCATTCCATAAATCTTGTGTTTAGGGCCCCTGGAAGCATGAAAATCACTTTAAACATGCTCATTTTAGCTCTAACACTGATGATCCACCTACAAATGTGAACTGACGTTCAAAAATAAAACATTTGAAAACGGACCATTTTCCACATTTCTGAAGCATGACGTAATGGGGGGGTGTTATCTCTTTTGTCAAAAATCAGCTGTTTTTGCTTGAACATTAAATGCCTCCAAATAGAATTTAATTCACTTCCCAAGCCCTTGAGGCATGAAAATCACTTTAAACATGCTAATTTTAGCCATAAAACTGATGATCCACCTACAAATGTGAACTGACGTTCAAAAATAAGACATTTGAAAACGGACCATTTTCCACATTTCTGAAGCATGACGTAATGGGGGGGTATTATCTCTTTTGTCGAAAATCAGCCGTTTTTGCTTGAACATTAAAAGCCTCCTAATGGTATTTAATTAAGTTCCCGGGGTGAAGAAACCCTTTTTGAGAACTCAGAGTGAGTAAATTGGCCATTTTCATGCACTTTTAACCATTCCATAAATCTTGTGTTTAGGGCCCCTGGAAGCATGAAAATCACTTTAAACATGCTAATTTTAGCTCTAACACTGATGATCCACCTACAAATGTGAACTGACGTTCAAAAATAAAACATTTGAAAACGGACCATTTTCCACATTTCTGAAGCATGACGTAATGGGGAGGTGTTATCTCTTTTGTCAAAAATCAGCTGTTTTTGCTTGAACATTAAATGCCTCCAAATAGAATTTAATTCACTTCCCGAGCCCCTGAAGCATTGAAAATCACTTTAAACATTCTAATTTTAGCCCTAAAACTGATGATCCACCTACAAATGCGAACTGACGTTCAAAAATAAAACATTTGAAAACGGACCATTTTCCACATTTCTGAAGCATGACGTAATGGGGGGGTGTTATCTCTTTTGTCAAAAATCAGCTGGTTTTGCTTGAACATTAAATGCCTCCAAGTAGTATTTAATTCACTTCCCGAGCCCCCGGAAGCATGAAAATCACTTTAAACATGCTAATTTTAGCTCTAACACTGATGATCCACCTACAAATGTGATCTGACGTTAAAAAATAAAACATTTGAAAACGGACCATTTTCCACATTTCTGAAGCATGACGTAATGGGGGGGTGTTATCTCTTTTGTCGAAAATTAGCAGTTTTTGCTTGAACATTAAATGCCTCCAAATGGTATTTAATTAACTTCCCGGGGTGAAAAACCCCTTTTTGAGAACTCAGAGTGAGTAAATTGGCCATTTTCATGCACTTTTAACCATTCCATAAATCTTGTGTTTAGGGCCCCTGGAAGCATGAAAATCACTTTAAACATGCTAATTTTAGCTCTAACACTGATGATCCACCTACAAATGTGAACTGACGTTCAAAAATAAAACATTTGAAAACGGACCATTTTCCACATTTCTGAAGCATGACGTAATGGGGGGGTGTTATCTCTTTTGTCAAAAATCAGCTGTTTTTGCTTGAACATTAAATGCCTCCAAATAGAATTTAATTCACTTCCCAAGCCCTTGAGGCATGAAAATCACTTTAAACATGCTAATTTTAGCCATAAAACTGATGATCCACCTACAAATGTGAACTGACGTTCAAAAATAAGACATTTGAAAACGGACCATTTTCCACATTTCTGAAGCATGACGTAATGGGGGGGTATTATCTCTTTTGTCGAAAATCAGCCGTTTTTGCTTGAACATTAAAAGCCTCCAAATGGTATTTAATTAAGTTCCCGGGGTGAAGAAACCCTTTTTGAGAACTCAGAGTGAGTAAATTGGCCATTTTCATGCACTTTTAACCATTCCATAAATCTTGTGTTTAGGGCCCCTGGAAGCATGAAAATCACTTTAAACATGCTAATTTTAGCTCTAACACTGATGATCCACCTACAAATGTGAACTGACGTTCAAAAATAAAACATTTGAAAACGGACCATTTTCCACATTTCTGAAGCATGACGTAATGGGGAGGTGTTATCTCTTTTGTCAAAAATCAGCTGTTTTTGCTTGAACATTAAATGCCTCCAAGTAGTATTTAATTCACTTCCCGAGCCCCTGGAAGCATGAAAATCAGTTTAAACATGCTAATTTTAGCTCTAACACTGATGATCCACCTACAAATGCGAACTGACGTTCAAAAATAAAACATTTGAAAACGGACCATTTTCCACATTTCTGAAGCATGACGTAATGGGGGGGTGTTATCTCTTTTGTCAAAAATCAGCTGGTTTTGCTTGAACATTAAATGCCTCCAAGTAGTATTTAATTCACTTCCCGAGCCCCCGGAAGCATGAAAATCACTTTAAACATGCTAATTTTAGCTCTAACACTGATGATCCACCTACAAATGTGATCTGACGTTAAAAAATAAAACATTTGAAAACGGACCATTTTCCACATTTCTGAAGCATGACGTAATGGGGGGGTGTTATCTCTTTTGTCGAAAATTAGCAGTTTTTGCTTGAACATTAAATGCCTCCAAATGTTATTTAATTAACTTCCCGGGGTGAAAAACCCCTTTTTGAGAACTCAGAGTGAGTAAATTGGCCATTTTCATGCACTTTTAACCATTCCATAAATCTTGTGTTTAGGGCCCCTGGAAGCATGAAAATCAGTTTAAACATGCTAATTTTAGCTCTAACACTGATGATCCACCTACAAATGCGAACTGACGTTCAAAAATAAAACATTTGAAAACGGACCATTTTCCACATTTCTGAAGCATGACGTAATGGGGGGGGTGTTATCTCTTTTGTCAAAAATCAGCTGGTTTTGCTTGAACATTAAATGCCTCCAAGTAGTATTTAATTCACTTCCCGAGCCCCTGGAGCATTGAAAATCACTTTAAACATTCTAATTTTAGCCCTAAAACTGATGATCCACCTACAAATGTTAACTGACGTTCAAAAATAAAACATTTGAAAACGGACCATTTTCCTCATTTCTGAAGCATGATGTAATGGGGGGGTGTTATCTCCTTTGTCGAAAATCAGCCGTTTTTGCTTGAACATTAAATGCCTCCAAATGGTATTTAATTAACTTCCCGGGGTGAAAAAACCCTTTTTGAGAACTCAGAGTGAGTAAATTGGCCATTTTCATGCACTTTTAACCATTCCATAAATCTTGTGTTTAGGGCCCCTGGAAGCATGAAAATCACTTTAAACATGCTAATTTTAGCTCTAACACTGATGATCCACCTACAAATGTGAACTGACGTTCAAAAATAAAACATTTGAAAACGAACCATTTTCCACATTTCTGAAGCATGACGTAATGGGGGGGTGTTATCTCTTTTGTCAAAAATCAGCTGTTTTTGCTTGAACATTAAATGCCTCCAAATAGAATTTAATTCACTTCCCAAGCCCTTGAGGCATGAAAATCACTTTAAACATGCTCATTTTAGCCATAAAACTGATGATCCACCTACAAATGTGAACTGACGTTCAAAAATAAGACATTTGAAAACGGACCATTTTCCACATTTCTGAAGCATGACGTAATGGGGGGTATTATCTCTTTTGTCGAAAATCAGCCGTTTTTGCTTGAACATTAAAAGCCTCCAAATGGTATTTAATTAAGTTCCCGGGGTGAAGAAACCCTTTTTGAGAACTCAGAGTGAGTAAATGGGCCATTTTCATGCACTTTTAACCATTCTATAAATCTTGTGTTTAGGGCCCCTGGAAGCATGAAAATCACTTTAAACATGCTAATTTTAGCTCTAACACTGATGATCCACCTACAAATGTGAACTGACGTTCAAAAATAAAACATTTGAAAACGGACCATTTTCCACATTTCTGAAGCATGACGTAATGGGGAGGTGTTATCTCTTTTGTCAAAAATCAGCTGTTTTTGCTTGAACATTAAATGCCTCCAAATAGAATTTAATTCACTTCCCGAGCCCCTGGAGCATTGAAAATCACTTTAAACATTCTAATTTTAGCCCTAAAACTGATGATCCACCTACAAATGTTAACTGACGTTCAAAAATAAAACATTTGAAAACGGACCATTTTCCTCATTTCTGAAGCATGATGTAATGGGGGGGTGTTATCTCCTTTGTCGAAAATCAGCCCTTTTTGCTTGAACATTAAATTCCTCCAAATGGTATTTAATTAACTTCCCGGGGTGAAGAAACCCTTTTTGAGAACTCAGAGTGAGTAGATTGGCCATTTTAATGCACTTTTACCCATTCCATAAATCTTGTGTTTAGGGCCCCTGGAAGCATGAAAATCACTTTAAACATGCTAATTTTAGCTCTAACACTGATGATCCACCTACAAATGTGAACTCACGTTCAAAAATAAAACATTTGAAAACGGACCATTTTCCACATTTCTGAAGCATGACATAATGGGGCTGTGTTATCTCTTTTGTCAAAAATCAGCTGGTTTTGCTTGAACATTAAATGCCTCCAAGTAGTATGTAATTCACTTCCCGAGCCCCTGGAAGCATGAAAATCAGTTTAAACATGCTAATTTTAGCTCTAACACTGATGATCCACCTACAAATGCGAACTGACGTTCAAAAATAAAACATTTGAAAACGGACCATTTTCCACATTTCTGAAGCATGACGTAATGGGGGGGTGTTATCTCTTTTGTCAAAAATCAGCTGGTTTTGCTTGAACATTAAATGCCTCCAAGTAGTATTTAATTCACTTCCCGAGCCCCCGGAAGCATGAAAATCACTTTAAACATGCTAATTTTAGCTCTAACACTGATGATCCACCTACAAATGTGATCTGACGTTAAAAAATAAAACATTTGAAAACGGACCATTTTCCACATTTCTGAAGCATGACGTAATGGGGGAGTGCTTTGTCTTTTGTCGAAAATCAGCCATTTTTGCTTGAACATTAAATGCCTCCAAATGGTATTTAATTAACTTCCCGGGGTGAAGAAACCCTTTTTGAGAACTCAGAGTGAGTAAATTGGCCATTTTCATGCACTTTTAACCATTCCATAAATCTTGTGTTTTGGGCCCCTGGAAGCATGAAAATCACTTTAAACATGCTAATTTTAGCTCTAACACTGATGATTCACCTACAAATGTGAACTGACGTTAAATAATAAAACATTTAAAAACTGACCATTTTTCACATTTCTGAAGCATGACGTAATGGGGGGTGTTATCTCTTTTGTCAAAAATCAGCTGTTTTTGCTTGAACATTAAATGCCTCCAAGTAGTATTTAATTCACTTCCCGAGCCCCTGGAAGCATGAAAATCAGTTTAAACATGCTAATTTTAGCTCTAACACTGATGATCCACCTACAAATGCGAACTGACGTTCAAAAATAAAACATTTGAAAACGGACCATTTTCCACATTTCTGAAGCATGACGTAATGGGGGGGGTGTTATCTCTTTTGTCAAAAATCAGCTGGTTTTGCTTGAACATTAAATGCCTCCAAGTAGTATTTAATTCACTTCCCGAGTCCCCGGAAGCATGAAAATCACTTTAAACATGCTAATTTTAGCTCTAACACTGATGATCCACCTACAAATGTGATCTGACGTTAAAAAATAAAACATTTGAAAACGGACCATTTTCCACATTTCTGAAGCATGACGTAATGGGGGGGTGTTATCTCTTTTGTCGAAAATTAGCAGTTTTTGCTTGAACATTAAATGCCTCCAAATGGTATTTAATTAACTTCCCGGGGTGAAAAACCCCTTTTTGAGAACTCAGAGTGAGTAAATTGGCCATTTTCATGCACTTTTAACCATTCCATAAATCTTGTGTTTAGGGCCCCTGGAAGCATGAAAATCACTTTAAACATGCTAATTTTAGCTCTAACACTGATGATCCACCTACAAATGTGAACTGACGTTCAAAAATAAAACATTTGAAAACGGACCATTTTCCACATTTCTGAAGCATGACGTAATGGGGGGGTGTTATCTCTTTTGTCAAAAATCAGCTGTTTTTGCTTGAACATTAAATGCCTCCAAATAGAATTTAATTCACTTCCCAAGCCCTTGAGGCATGAAAATCACTTTAAACATGCTAATTTTAGCCATAAAACTGATGATCCACCTACAAATGTGAACTGACGTTCAAAAATAAGACATTTGAAAACGGACCATTTTCCACATTTCTGAAGCATGACGTAATGGGGGGGTATTATCTCTTTTGTCGAAAATCAGCCGTTTTTGCTTGAACATTAAAAGCCTCCAAATGGTATTTAATTAAGTTCCCGGGGTGAAGAAACCCTTTTTGAGAACTCAGAGTGAGTAAATTGGCCATTTTCATGCACTTTTAACCATTCCATAAATCTTGTGTTTAGGGCCCCTGGAAGCATGAAAATCACTTTAAACATGCTAATTTTAGCTCTAACACTGATGATCCACCTACAAATGTGAACTGACGTTCAAAAATAAAACATTTGAAAACGGACCATTTTCCACATTTCTGAAGCATGACGTAATGGGGAGGTGTTATCTCTTTTGTCAAAAATCAGCTGTTTTTGCTTGAACATTAAATGCCTCCAAGTAGTATTTAATTCACTTCCCAAGCCCCTGGAAGCATGAAAATCAGTTTAAACATGCTAATTTTAGCTCTAACACTGATGATCCACCTACAAATGCGAACTGACGTTCAAAAATAAAACATTTGAAAACGGACCATTTTCCACATTTCTGAAGCATGACGTAATGGGGGGGTGTTATCTCTTTTGTCAAAAATCAGCTGGTTTTGCTTGAACATTAAATGCCTCCAAGTAGTATTTAATTCACTTCCCGAGCCCCCGGAAGCATGAAAATCACTTTAAACATGCTAATTTTAGCTCTAACACTGATGATCCACCTACAAATGTGATCTGACGTTAAAAAATAAAACATTTGAAAACGGACCATTTTCCACATTTCTGAAGCATGACGTAATGGGGGGGTGTTATCTCTTTTGTCGAAAATTAGCAGTTTTTGCTTGAACATTAAATGCCTCCAAATGGTATTTAATTAACTTCCCGGGGTGAAAAACCCCTTTTTGAGAACCCAGAGTGAGTAAATTGGCCATTTTCATGCACTTTTAACCATTCCATAAATCTTGTGTTTAGGGCCCCTGGAAGCATGAAAATCACTTTAAACATGCTAATTTTAGCTCTAACACTGATGATCCACCTACAAATGTGAACTGACGTTCAAAAATAAAACATTTGAAAACGGACCATTTTCCACATTTCTGAAGCATGACGTAATGGGGGGGTGTTATCTCTTTTGTCAAAAATCAGCTGTTTTTGCTTGAACATTAAATGCCTCCAAATAGAATTTAATTCACTTCCCAAGCCCTTGAGGCATGAAAATCACTTTAAACATGCTAATTTTAGCCATAAAACTGATGATCCACCTACAAATGTGAACTGACGTTCAAAAATAAGACATTTGAAAACGGACCATTTTCCACATTTCTGAAGCATGACGTAATGGGGGGGTATTATCTCTTTTGTCGAAAATCAGCCGTTTTTGCTTGAACATTAAAAGCCTCCTAATGGTATTTAATTAAGTTCCCGGGGTGAAGAAACCCTTTTTGAGAACTCAGAGTGAGTAAATTGGCCATTTTCATGCACTTTTAACCATTCCATAAATCTTGTGTTTAGGGCCCCTGGAAGCATGAAAATCACTTTAAACATGCTAATTTTAGCTCTAACACTGATGATCCACCTACAAATGTGAACTGACGTTCAAAAATAAAACATTTGAAAACGGACCATTTTCCACATTTCTGAAGCATGACGTAATGGGGAGGTGTTATCTCTTTTGTCAAAAATCAGCTGTTTTTGCTTGAACATTAAATGCCTCCAAATAGAATTTAATTCACTTCCCGAGCCCCTGAAGCATTGAAAATCACTTTAAACATTCTAATTTTAGCCCTAAAACTGATGATCCACCTACAAATGTTAACTGACGTTCAAAAATAAAACATTTGAAAACGGACCATTTTCCTCATTTCTGAAGCATGATGTAATGGGGGGGTGTTATCTTCTTTGTCGAAAATCAGCCATTTTTGCTGGAACATTAAATTCCTCCAAATGGTATTTAATTAACTTCCCGGGGTGAAGAAACCCTTTTTGAGAACTCAGAGTGAGTAGATTGGCCATTTTAATGCACTTTTACCCATTCCATAAATCTTGTGTTTAGGGCCCCTGGAAGCATGAAAATCACTTTAAACATGCTAATTTTAGCTCTAACACTGATGATCCACCTACAAATGTGAACTGACGTTCAAAAATAAAACATTTGAAAACGGACCATTTTCCACATTTCTGAAGCATGACGTAATGGGGGGGTGTTATCTCTTTTGTCGAAAATCAGCCGTTTTTGCTTGAACATTAAATGCCTCCAAATGGTATTTCCTGGGGTGAAGAAACCCTTTTTGAGAACTCAGAGTGAGTAAATTTGCCATTTTCATGCACTTTTAACCATTCCATAAATCTTGTGTTTAGGGCCCCTGGAAGCATGAAAATCACTTTAAACATGCTAATTTTAGCTCTAACACTGATGATCCACCTACAAATGTGAACTGACGTTCAAAAATAAAACATTTGAAAACGGACCATTTTCCACATTTCTGAAGCATGACGTAATGGGGGGTGTTATCTCTTTTGTCGAAAATCAGCCATTTTTGCTTGAACATTAAATGCCTCCAAATGGTATTTAACCCTTTCGATGCTCATGACGAGCTCAGCTCGTCATGATGCACAGTTGAGCTGTGCTGATGACGAGCTGAGCTCGTCATGAATCATGTACTAAAGCATTTTCCAGCACAGGCGGGGGAAACACCTAGCAGCCAAGGTGTTAGTTAACTTTCTGGGGTGAAGAAACCCTTTTTGAGAACTCAGAGTGAGTAAATAGGCCATTTTCATGCACTTTTAACCATTCCATAAATCTTGTGTTTAGGGCCCCTGGAAGCATGAAAATCACTTTAAACATGCTAATTTTAGCTCTAACACTGATGATCCACCTACAAATGTGAACTGACGTTAAAAAAAAAAAAACATTTGAAAACGGACCATTTTCCACATTTCTGAAGCATGATGTAATGGGGGGGGTTATCTCTTTTGTCGAAAATCAGCCATTTTTGCTTGAACATTAAATGCCTCCAAATGGTATTTTATTAACTTCCTGAGCCCCTGGAAGCAGTAAAATCACTTTAAACATGCTAATTTTTGCTCTAACACTGATGATCCACCTACAAATGTGAACTGACGTTCAAAAATAAAACATTGAAAACGGACCATTTTCCACATTTCTGAAGCATGATGTAATGGGGGGGGTTATCTCTTTTGTCGAAAATCAGCCATTTTTGCTCAAACATTAAATGCCTCAAAATAGTATTTAATTCCCTTCCCAAACCCCTGGAAGCATGAAAATCACTTTAAACATGCTAATTTTAGCTCTAAAACTGATGATCCACCTACAAATGTGAACTGACGTTCAAGAATAAAACATTTGAAATGGACCATTTTCCACATTTCTGAAGCAAGACGTAATGGGGGGGGTTATCTCTTTTGTCGAAAATCAGCCGTTTTTGCTTAAACATTAAATGCCTCCAAATAGTATTTAATTCACTTCCCAAACCCCTGGACGCATGAAAATCACTTTAAACATGCTAATTTTAGCTCTAACACTGATGATCCACCTACAAATGTGAACTGACGTTCAAAAATAAAACATTTGAAAACGGACCATTTTCCACATTTCTGAAGCAAGACGTAATGGGGGGGGGGTTATCTCTTTTGTCGAAAATCAGCCGTTTTTGCTTAAACATTAAATGCCTCCAAATAGTATTTAATTCACTTCCCAAACCCCTGGAAGCATGAAAATCACTTTAAACATGCTAATTTTAGCTCTAAACTGATGATCCACCTACAAATGTGAACTGACGTTCAAAAATAAAACATTTGAAAACGGACCATTTTCCACATTTCTGAAGCATGACGTAATGGGGGGGTGTTATCTCTTTTGTCGAAAATCAGCCGTTTTTGCTTGAACATTAAATCCCTCCAAATAGTATTTAATTCACTTCCCGAGCCCCTGGAAGCATGAAAATCACTTTAAACATGCTAATTTTAGCTCTAACACTGATGATCCACCTACAAATGTGAACTGACGTTCAAAAATAAAACAATTGAAAACGGACCATTTTCCACATTTCTGAAGCATGACGTAATGGGGGGGTGTTATCTCTTTTGTCGAAAATCAGCCGTTTTTGCTTGAACATTAAATGCCTCCAAATGGTATTTCCTGGGGTGAAGAAACCCTTTTTGAGAACTCAGAGTGAGTAAATTTGCCATTTTCATGCACTTTTAACCATTCCATAAATCTTGTGTTTAGGGCCCCTGGAAGCATGAAAATCACTTTAAACATGCTAATTTTAGCTCTAACACTGATGATCCACCTACAAATGTGAACTGACGTTCAAAAATAAAACATTTGAAAACGGACCATTTTCCACATTTCTGAAGCATGACGTAATGGGGGGTGTTATCTCTTTTGTCGAAAATCAGCCATTTTTGCTTGAACATTAAATGCCTCCAAATGGTATTTAACCCTTTCGATGCTCATGACGAGCTCAGCTCGTCATGATGCACAGTTGAGCTGTGCTGATGACGAGCTGAGCTCGTCATGAATCATGTACTAAAGCATTTTCCAGCACAGGCGGGGGAAACACCTAGCAGCCAAGGTGTTAATTAACTTTCTGGGGTGAAGAAACCCTTTTTGAGAACTCAGAGTGAGTAAATAGGCCATTTTCATGCACTTTTAACCATTCCATAAATCTTGTGTTTAGGGCCGCTGGAAGCATGAAAATCACTTTAAACATGCTAATTTTAGCTCTAACACTGATGATCCACCTACAAATGTGAACTGACGTTAAAAAAAAAAAACATTTGAAAACGGACCATTTTCCACATTTCTGAAGCATGACATAATGAGGGGGTTATCTCTTTTGTCGAAAATCAGCCATTTTTGCTTAAACATTAAATGCCTCAAAATAGTATTTAATTTACTTCCCAAACCCCTGGAAGCATGAAAATCACTTTAAACATGCTAATTTTAGCTCTAAAACTGATGAGCCACCTACAAATGTGAACTGACGTTCAAGAATAAAACATTTGAAAACGGACCATTTTTCACTTTTCTGAAGCATGACGTAATAAGGGGGTTGTTATCTCTTTTGTCGAAAATCAGCCGTTTTTGCTTGAACATTAAATGCCTCCAAATGGTATTTTATTAACTTCCTGAGCCCCTGGAAGCAGTAAAATCACTTTAAACATGCTAATTTTTGCTCTAACACTGATGATCCACCTACAAATGTGAACTGACGTTCAAAAATAAAACATTGAAAACGGACCATTTTCCACATTTCTGAAGCATGACGTAATGGGGGGGTTATCTCTTTTGTCGAAAATCAGCCATTTTTGCTCAAACATTAAATGCCTCAAAATAGTATTTAATTCACTTCCCAAACCCCTGGAAGCATGAAAATCACTTTAAACATGCTAATTTTAGCTCTAAAACTGATGATCCACCTACAAATGTGAACTGACGTTCAAGAATAAAACATTTGAAATGGACCATTTTCCACATTTCTGAAGCAAGACGTAATGGGGGGGGGTTATCTCTTTTGTCGAAAATCAGCCGTTTTTGCTTAAACATTAAATGCCTCCAAATAGTATTTAATTCACTTCCCAAACCCCTGGAAGCATGAAAATCACTTTAAACATGCTAATTTTAGCTCTAACACTGATGATCCACCTACAAATGTGAACTGACGTTCAAAAATAAAACATTTGAAAACGGACCATTTTCCACATTTCTGAAGCAAGACGTAATGGGGGGGGGAGTTATCTCTTTTGTCGAAAATCAGCCGTTTTTGCTTAAACATTAAATGCCTCCAAATAGTATTTAATTCACTTCCCAAACCCCTGGAAGCATGAAAATCACTTTAAACATGCTAATTTTAGCTCTAAACTGATGATCCACCTACAAATGTGAACTGACGTTCAAAAATAAAACATTTGAAAACGGACCATTTTCCACATTTCTGAAGCATGACGTAATGGGGGGGTGTTATCTCTTTTGTCGAAAATCAGCCGTTTTTGCTTGAACATTAAATCCCTCCAAATAGTATTTAATTCACTTCCCGAGCCCCTGGAAGCATGAAAATCACTTTAAACATGCTAATTTTAGCTCTAACACTGATGATCCACCTACAAATGTGAACTGACGTTCAAAAATAAAACATTTGAAAACGGACCATTTTCCACATTTCTGAAGCATGACGTAATGGGGGGTGTTATCTCTTTTGTCGAAAATCAGCCGTTTTTGCTTGAACATTAAATGCCTCCAAATGGTATTTCCTGGGGTGAAGAAACCCTTTTTGAGAACTCAGAGAGAGTAAATTTGCCATTTTCATGAACTTTTAACCATTCCATAAATCTTGTGTTTAGGGCCCCTGGAAGAATGAAAATCACTTTAAACATGCTAATTTTAGCTCTAACACTGATGATCCACCTACAAATGTGAACTGACGTTCAAAAATAAAACATTTGAAAACGGACCATTTTCCACATTTCTGAAGCATGACGTAATGGGGAGGTGTTATCTCTTTTGTCAAAAATCAGCTGTTTTTGCTTGAACATTAAATGCCTCCAAATAGAATTTAATTCACTTCCCGAGCCTCTGGAGCATTGAAAATCACGTTAAACATGCTAATTTTAGCCCTAAAACGAATGATCCACCTACAAATGTTAACTGACGTTCAAAAATAAAACATTTGAAAACGGACCATTTTCCTCATTTCTGAAGCATGATGTAATGGGGGGGGGTGTTATATCCTTTGTCGAAAATCAGCCATTTTTGCTTGAACATTAAATGCCTCCAAATGGTATTTAATTAACTTCCCGGGGTGAAGAAACCCTTTTTGAGAACTCAGAGTGAGTAAATTGGCCATTTTAATGCACTTTTACCCATTCCATAAATCTTGTGTTTAGGGCCCCTGGAAGCATGAAAATCACTTTAAACATGCTAATTTTAGCTCTAACACTGATGATCCACCTACAAATGTGAACTCACGTTCAAAAATAAAACATTTGAAAACGGACCATTTTCCACATTTCTGAAGCATGACATAATGGGGCGGTGTTATCTCTGTTGTCAAAAATCAGCTGGTTTTGCTTGAACATTAAATGCCTCCAAGTAGTATTTAATTCACTTCCCGAGCCCCTGGAAGCATGAAAATCAGTTTAAACATGCTAATTTTAGCTCTAACACTGATGATCCACCTACAAATGCGAACTGACGTTCAAAAATAAAACATTTGAAAACGGACCATTTTCCACATTTCTGAAGCATGACGTAATGGGGGGGTGTTATCTCTTTTGTCAAAAATCAGCTGGTTTTGCTTGAACATTAAATGCCTCCAAGTAGTATTTAATTCACTTCCCGAGCCCCCGGAAGCATGAAAATTACTTTAAACATGCTAATTTTAGCTCTAACACTGATGATCCACCTACAAATGTGATCTGACGTTAAAAAATAAAACATTTGAAAACTGACCATTTTCCACATTTCTGAAGCATGACGTAATGGGGGGGTGTTATCTCTTTTGTCGATAATTAGCCGTTTTTGCTTGAACATTAAATGCCTCCAAATGGTATTTAATTAACTTCCCGGGGTGAAAAAACCCTTTTTGAGAACTCAGAGTGAGTAAATTGGCCATTTTCATGCACTTTTAACCATTCCATAAATCTTGTGTTTAGGGCCCCTGGAAGCATGAAAATCACTTTAAACATGCTAATTTTAGCTCTAACACTGATGATCCACCTACAAATGTGAACTGACGTTCAAAAATAAAACATTTGAAAACGGACCATTTTCCACATTTCTGAAGCATGACGTAATGGGGGGGTGTTATCTCTTTTGTCGAAAATCAGCCGTTTTTGCTTGAACATTAAATGCCTCCAAATGGTATTTCCTGGGGTGAAGAAACCCTTTTTGAGAACTCAGAGTGAGTAAATTTGCCATTTTCATGCACTTTTAACCATTCCATAAATCTTGTGTTTAGGGCCCCTGGAAGCATGAAAATCACTTTAAACATGCTAATTTTAGCTCTAACACTGATGATCCACCTACAAATGTGAACTGACGTTCAAAAATAAAACATTTGAAAACGGACCATTTTCCACATTTCTGAAGCATGACGTAATGGGGGGTGTTATCTCTTTTGTCGAAAATCAGCCATTTTTGCTTGAACATTAAATGCCTCCAAATGGTATTTAACCCTTTCGATGCTCATGACGAGCTCAGCTCGTCATGATGCACAGTTGAGCTGTGCTGATGATGAGCTGAGCTCGTCATGAATCATGTACTAAAGCATTTTCCAGCACAGGCGGGGGAAACACCTAGCAGCCAAGGTGTTAATTAACTTTCTGGGGTGAAGAAACCCTTTTTGAGAACTCAGAGTGAGTAAATAGGCCATTTTCATGCACTTTTAACCATTCCATAAATCTTGTGTTTAGGGCCCCTGGAAGCATGAAAATCACTTTAAACATGCTAATTTTAGCTCTAACACTGATGATCCACCTACAAATGTGAACTGACGTTAAAAAAAAAAACATTTGAAAACGGACCATTTTCCACATTTCTGAAGCATGACATAATGAGGGGGTTATCTCTTTTGTCGAAAATCAGCCATTTTTGCTTAAACATTAAATGCCTCAAAATAGTATTTAATTTACTTCCCAAACCCCTGGAAGCATGAAAATCACTTTAAACATGCTAATTTTAGCTCTAAAACTGATGAGCCACCTACAAATGTGAACTGACGTTCAAGAATAAAACATTTGAAAACGGACCATTTTTCACTTTTCTGAAGCATGACGTAATAAGGGGGTTGTTATCTCTTTTGTCGAAAATCAGCCGTTTTTGCTTGAACATTAAATGCCTCCAAATGGTATTTTATTAACTTCCTGAGCCCCTGGAAGCAGTAAAATCACTTTAAACATGCTAATTTTTGCTCTAACACTGATGATCCACCTACAAATGTGAACTGACGTTCAAAAATAAAACATTGAAAACGGACCATTTTCCACATTTCTGAAGCATGACGTAATGGGGGGGTTATCTCTTTTGTCGAAAATCAGCCATTTTTGCTCAAACATTAAATGCCTCAAAATAGTATTTAATTCACTTCCCAAACCCCTGGAAGCATGAAAATCACTTTAAACATGCTAATTTTAGCTCTAAAACTGATGATCCACCTACAAATGTGAACTGACGTTCAAGAATAAAACATTTGAAATGGACCATTTTCCACATTTCTGAAGCAAGACGTAATGGGGGGGGGTTATCTCTTTTGTCGAAAATCAGCCATTTTTGCTTAAACATTAAATGCCTCCAAATAGTATTTAATTCACTTCCCAAACCCCTGGAAGCATGAAAATCACTTTAAACATGCTAATTGTAGCTCTAACACTGATGATCCACCTACAAATGTGAACTGACGTTCAAAAATAAAACATTTGAAAACGGACCATTTTCCACATTTCTGAAGCAAGACGTAATGGGGGGGGGGTTATCTCTTTTGTCGAAAATCAGCCGTTTTTGCTTAAACATTAAATGCCTCCAAATAGTATTTAATTCACTTCCCAAACCCCTGGAAGCATGAAAATCACTTTAAACATGCTAATTTTAGCTCTAAACTGATGATCCACCTACAAATGTGAACTGACGTTCAAAAATAAAACATTTGAAAACGGACCATTTTCCACATTTCTGAAGCATGACGTAATGGGGGGGTGTTATCTCTTTTGTCGAAAATCAGCCGTTTTTGCTTGAACATTAAATCCCTCCAAATAGTATTTAATTCACTTCCCGAGCCCCTGGAAGCATGAAAATCACTTTAAACATGCTAATTTTAGCTCTAACACTGATGATCCACCTACAAATGTGAACTGATGTTCAAAAATAAAACATTTGAAAACGGACCATTTTCCACATTTCTGAAGCATGACGTAATGGGGGGGTGTTATCTCTTTTGTCGAAAATCAGCCGTTTTTGCTTGAACATTAAATGCCTCCAAATGGTATTTCCTGGGGTGAAGAAACCCTTTTTGAGAACTCAGAGAGAGTAAATTTGCCATTTTCATGAACTTTTAACCATTCCATAAATCTTGTGTTTAGGGCCCCTGGAAGAATGAAAATCACTTTAAACATGCTAATTTTAGCTCTAACACTGATGATCCACCTACAAATGTGAACTGACGTTCAAAAATAAAACATTTGAAAACGGACCATTTTCCACATTTCTGAAGCATGACGTAATGGGGAGGTGTTATCTCTTTTGTCAAAAATCAGCTGTTTTTGCTTGAACATTAAATGCCTCCAAATAGAATTTAATTCACTTCCCGAGCCTCTGGAGCATTGAAAATCACGTTAAACATGCTAATTTTAGCCCTAAAACGAATGATCCACCTACAAATGTTAACTGACGTTCAAAAATAAAACATTTGAAAACGGACCATTTTCCTCATTTCTGAAGCATGATGTAATGGGGGGGGTGTTATATCCTTTGTCGAAAATCAGCCATTTTTGCTTGAACATTAAATGCCTCCAAATGGTATTTAATTAACTTCCCGGGGTGAAGAAACCCTTTTTGAGAACTCAGAGTGAGTAAATTGGCCATTTTAATGCACTTTTACCCATTCCATAAATCTTGTGTTTAGGGCCCCTGGAAGCATGAAAATCACTTTAAACATGCTAATTTTAGCTCTAACACTGATGATCCACCTACAAATGTGAACTCACGTTCAAAAATAAAACATTTGAAAACGGACCATTTTCCACATTTCTGAAGCATGACATAATGGGGCGGTGTTATCTCTGTTGTTAAAAATCAGCTGGTTTTGCTTGAACATTAAATGCCTCCAAGTAGTATTTAATTCACTTCCCGAGCCCCTGGAAGCATGAAAATCAGTTTAAACATGCTAATTTTAGCTCTAACACTGATGATCCACCTACAAATGCGAACTGACGTTCAAAAATAAAACATTTGAAAACGGACCATTTTCCACATTTCTGAAGCATGACGTAATGGGGGGGTGTTATCTCTTTTGTCAAAAATCAGCTGGTTTTGCTTGAACATTAAATGCCTCCAAGTAGTATTTAATTCACTTCCCGAGCCCCCGGAAGCATGAAAATTACTTTAAACATGCTAATTTTAGCTCTAACACTGATGATCCACCTACAAATGTGATCTGACGTTAAAAAATAAAACATTTGAAAACTGACCATTTTCCACATTTCTGAAGCATGACGTAATGGGGGGGTGTTATCTCTTTTGTCGATAATTAGCCGTTTTTGCTTGAACATTAAATGCCTCCAAATGGTATTTAATTAACTTCCCGGGGTGAAAAAACCCTTTTTGAGAACTCAGAGTGAGTAAATTGGCCATTTTCATGCACTTTTAACCATTCCATAAATCTTGTGTTTAGGGCCCCTGGAAGCATGAAAATCACTTTAAACATGCTAATTTTAGCTCTAACACTGATGATCCACCTACAAATGTGAACTGACGTTCAAAAATAAAACATTTGAAAACGGACCATTTTCCACATTTCTGAAGCATGACGTAATGGGGGGGTGTTATCTCTTTTGTCGAAAATCAGCCGTTTTTGCTTGAACATTAAATGCCTCCAAATGGTATTTCCTGGGGTGAAGAAACCCTTTTTGAGAACTCAGAGTGAGTAAATTTGCCATTTTCATGCACTTTTAACCATTCCATAAATCTTGTGTTTAGGGCCCCTGGAAGCATGAAAATCACTTTAAACATGCTAATTTTAGCTCTAACACTGATGATCCACCTACAAATGTGAACTGACGTTCAAAAATAAAACATTTGAAAACGGACCATTTTCCACATTTCTGAAGCATGACGTAATGGGGGGTGTTATCTCTTTTGTCGAAAATCAGCCATTTTTGCTTGAACATTAAATGCCTCCAAATGGTATTTAACCCTTTCGATGCTCATGACGAGCTCAGCTCGTCATGATGCACAGTTGAGCTGTGCTGATGACGAGCTGAGCTCGTCATGAATCATGTACTAAAGCATTTTCCAGCACAGGCGGGGGAAACACCTAGCAGCCAAGGTGTTAATTAACTTTCTGGGGTGAAGAAACCCTTTTTGAGAACTCAGAGTGAGTAAATAGGCCATTTTCATGCACTTTTAACCATTCCATAAATCTTGTGTTTAGGGCCCCTGGAAGCATGAAAATCACTTTAAACATGCTAATTTTAGCTCTAACACTGATGATCCACCTACAAATGTGAACTGACGTTAAAAAAAAAAAACATTTGAAAACGGACCATTTTCCACATTTCTGAAGCATGACATAATGAGGGGGTTATCTCTTTTGTCGAAAATCAGCCATTTTTGCTTAAACATTAAATGCCTCAAAATAGTATTTAATTTACTTCCCAAACCCCTGGAAGCATGAAAATCACTTTAAACATGCTAATTTTAGCTCTAAAACTGATGAGCCACCTACAAATGTGAACTGACGTTCAAGAATAAAACATTTGAAAACGGACCATTTTTCACTTTTCTGAAGCATGACGTAATAAGGGGGTTGTTATCTCTTTTGTCGAAAATCAGCCGTTTTTGCTTGAACATTAAATGCCTCCAAATGGTATTTTATTAACTTCCTGAGCCCCTGGAAGCAGTAAAATCACTTTAAACATGCTAATTTTTGCTCTAACACTGATGATCCACCTACAAATGTGAACTGACGTTCAAAAATAAAACATTGAAAACGGACCATTTTCCACATTTCTGAAGCATGACGTAATGGGGGGGTTATCTCTTTTGTCGAAAATCAGCCATTTTTGCTCAAACATTAAATGCCTCAAAATAGTATTTAATTCACTTCCCAAACCCCTGGAAGCATGAAAATCACTTTAAACATGCTAATTTTAGCTCTAAAACTGATGATCCACCTACAAATGTGAACTGACGTTCAAGAATAAAACATTTGAAATGGACCATTTTCCACATTTCTGAAGCAAGACGTAATGGGGGGGGTTATCTCTTTTGTCGAAAATCAGCCATTTTTGCTTAAACATTAAATGCCTCCAAATAGTATTTAATTCACTTCCCAAACCCCTGGAAGCATGAAAATCACTTTAAACATGCTAATTTTAGCTCTAACACTGATGATCCACCTACAAATGTGAACTGACGTTCAAAAATAAAACATTTGAAAACGGACCATTTTCCACATTTCTGAAGCAAGACGTAATGGGGGGGGGGTTATCTCTTTTGTCGAAAATCAGCCGTTTTTGCTTAAACATTAAATGCCTCCAAATAGTATTTAATTCACTTCCCAAACCCCTGGAAGCATGAAAATCACTTTAAACATGCTAATTTTAGCTCTAAACTGATGATCCACCTACAAATGTGAACTGACGTTCAAAAATAAAACATTTGAAAACGGGCCATTTTCCACATTTCTGAAGCATGACGTAATGGGGGGGTGTTATCTCTTTTGTCGAAAATCAGCCGTTTTTGCTTGAACATTAAATCCCTCCAAATAGTATTTAATTCACTTCCCGAGCCCCTGGAAGCATGAAAATCACTTTAAACATGCTAATTTTAGCTCTAACACTGATGATCCACCTACAAATGTGAACTGACGTTCAAAAATAAAACATTTGAAAACGGACCATTTTCCACATTTCTGAAGCATGACGTAATGGGGAGGTGTTATCTCTTTTGTCAAAAATCAGCTGTTTTTGCTTGAACATTAAATGCCTCCAAATAGAATTTAATTCACTTCCCGAGCCTCTGGAGCATTGAAAATCACGTTAAACATGCTAATTTTAGCCCTAAAACGAATGATCCACCTACAAATGTTAACTGACGTTCAAAAATAAAACATTTGAAAACGGACCATTTTCCTCATTTCTGAAGCATGATGTAATGGGGGGGTGTTATATCCTTTGTCGAAAATCAGCCATTTTTGCTTGAACATTAAATGCCTCCAAATGGTATTTAATTAACTTCCCGGGGTGAAGAAACCCTTTTTGAGAACTCAGAGTGAGTAAATTGGCCATTTTAATGCACTTTTACCCATTCCATAAATCTTGTGTTTAGGGCCCCTGGAAGCATGAAAATCACTTTAAACATGCTAATTTTAGCTCTAACACTGATGATCCACCTACAAATGTGAACTCACGTTCAAAAATAAAACATTTGAAAACGGACCATTTTCCACATTTCTGAAGCATGACATAATGGGGCGGTGTTATCTCTGTTGTCAAAAATCAGCTGGTTTTGCTTGAACATTAAATGCCTCCAAGTAGTATTTAATTCACTTCCCGAGCCCCTGGAAGCATGAAAATCAGTTTAAACATGCTAATTTTAGCTCTAACACTGATGATCCACCTACAAATGCGAACTGACGTTCAAAAATAAAACATTTGAAAACGGACCATTTTCCACATTTCTGAAGCATGACGTAATGGGGGGGTGTTATCTCTTTTGTCAAAAATCAGCTGGTTTTGCTTGAACATTAAATGCCTCCAAGTAGTATTTAATTCACTTCCCGAGCCCCCGGAAGCATGAAAATTACTTTAAACATGCTAATTTTAGCTCTAACACTGATGATCCACCTACAAATGTGATCTGACGTTAAAAAATAAAACATTTGAAAACTGACCATTTTCCACATTTCTGAAGCATGACGTAATGGGGGGGTGTTATCTCTTTTGTCGAAAATTAGCCGTTTTTGCTTGAACATTAAATGCCTCCAAATGGTATTTAATTAACTTCCCGGGGTGAAAAAACCCTTTTTGAGAACTCAGAGTGAGTAAATTGGCCATTTTCATGCACTTTTAACCATTCCATAAATCTTGTGTTTAGGGCCCCTGGAAGCATGAAAATCACTTTAAACATGCTAATTTTAGCTCTAACACTGATGATCCACCTACAAATGTGAACTGACGTTCAAAAATAAAACATTTGAAAACGGACCATTTTCCACATTTCTGAAGCATGACGTAATGGGGGGGGTGTTATCTCTTTTGTCAAAAATCAGCTGTTTTTGCTTGAACATTAAATGCCTCCAAATAGAATTTAATTCACTTCCCAAGCCCTTGAGGCATGAAAATCACTTTAAACATGCTAATTTTAGCCATAAAACTGATGATCCACCTACAAATGTGAACTGACGTTCAAAAATAAGACATTTGAAAACGGACCATTTTCCACATTTCTGAAGCATGACGTAATGGGGGGGTATTATCTCTTTTGTCGAAAATCAGCCGTTTTTGCTTGAACATTAAAAGTCTCCAAATGGTATTTAATTAAGTTCCCGGGGTGAAGAAACCCTTTTTGAGAACTCAGAGTGAGTAAATTGGCCATTTTCATGCACTTTTAACCATTCCATAAATCTTGTGTTTAGGGCCCCTGGAAGCATGAAAATCACTTTAAACATGCTAATTTTAGCTCTAACACTGATGATCCACCTACAAATGTGAACTGACGTTCAAAAATAAAACATTTGAAAACGGACCATTTTCCACATTTCTGAAGCATGACGTAATGGGGAGGTGTTATCTCTTTTGTCAAAAATCAGCTGTTTTTGCTTGAACATTAAATGCCTCCAAATAGAATTTAATTCACTTCCCGAGCCCCTGGAGCATTGAAAATCACTTTAAACATTCTAATTTTAGCCCTAAAACTGATGATCCACCTACAAATGTTAACTGACGTTCAAAAATAAAACATTTGAAAACGGACCATTTTCCTCATTTCTGAAGCATGATGTAATGGGGGGGTGTTATCTCCTTTGTCGAAAATCAGCCATTTTTGCTTGAACATTAAATTCCTCCAAATGGTATTTAATTAACTTCCCGGGGTGAAGAAACCCTTTTTGAGAACTCAGAGTGAGTAGATTGGCCATTTTAATGCACTTTTACCCATTCCATAAATCTTGTGTTTAGGGCCCCTGGAAGCATGAAAATCACTTTAAACATGCTAATTTTAGCTCTAACACTGATGATCCACCTACAAATGTGAACTCACGTTCAAAAATAAAACATTTGAAAACGGACCATTTTCCACATTTCTGAAGCATGACATAATGGGGCGGTGTTATCTCTGTTGTCAAAAATCAGCTGGTTTTGCTTGAACATTAAATGCCTCCAAGTAGTATTTAATTCACTTCCCGAGCCCCTGGAAGCATGAAAATCAGTTTAAACATGCTAATTTTAGCTCTAACACTGATGATCCACCTACAAATGCGAACTGACGTTCAAAAATAAAACATTTGAAAACGGACCATTTTCCACATTTCTGAAGCATGACGTAATGGGGGGGTGTTATCTCTTTTGTCAAAAATCAGCTGGTTTTGCTTGAACATTAAATGCCTCCAAGTAGTATTTAATTTACTTCCCGAGCCCCTGGAGCATTGAAAATCACTTTAAACATTCTAATTTTAGCCCTAAAACTGATGATCCACCTACAAATGTTAACTGACGTTCAAAAATAAAACATTTGAAAACGGACCATTTTCCTCATTTCTGAAGCATGATGTAATGGGGGGGTGTTATCTCCTTTGTCGAAAATCAGCCGTTTTTGCTTGAACATTAAATGCCTCCAAATGGTATTTAATTAACTTCCCGGGGTGAAAAAACCCTTTTTGAGAACTCAGAGTGAGTAAATTGGCCATTTTCATGCACTTTTAACCATTCCATAAATCTTGTGTTTAGGGCCCCTGGAAGCATGAAAATCACTTTAAACATGCTAATTTTAGCTCTAACACTGATGATCCACCTACAAATGTGAACTGACGTTCAAAAATAAAACATTTGAAAACGGACCATTTTCCACATTTTTGAAGCATGACGTAATTGGGGGGTGTTATCTCTTTTGGCAAAAATCAGCTGTTTTTGCTTGAACATTAAATGCCTCCAAATAGAATTTAATTCACTTCCCAAGCCCTTGAGGCATGAAAATCACTTTAAACATGCTAATTTTAGCCATAAAACTGATGATCCACCTACAAATGTGAACTGACGTTCAAAAATAAGACATTTGAAAACGGACCATTTTCCACATTTCTGAAGCATGACGTAATGGGGGGGTATTATCTCTTTTTTCGAAAATCAGCCGTTTTTGCTTGAACATTAAAAGCCTCCAAATGGTATTTAATTAAGTTCCCGGGGTGAAGAAACCCTTTTTGAGAACTCAGAGTGAGTAAATGGGCCATTTTCATGCACTTTTAACCATTCCATAAATCTTGTGTTTAGGGCCCCTGGAAGCATGAAAATCACTTTAAACATGCTAATTTTAGCTCTAACACTGATGATCCACCTACAAATGTGAACTGACGTTCAAAAATAAAACATTTGAAAACGGACCATTTTCCACATTTCTGAAGCATGACGTAATGGGGAGGTGTTATCTCTTTTGTCAAAAATCAGCTGTTTTTGCTTGAACATTAAATGCCTCCAAATAGAATTTAATTCACTTCCCGAGCCCCTGGAGCATTGAAAATCACTTTAAACATTCTAATTTTAGCCCTAAAACTGATGATCCACCTACAAATGTTAACTGACGTTCAAAAATAAAACATTTGAAAACGGACCATTTTCCTCATTTCTGAAGCATGATGTAATGGGGGGGTGTTATCTCCTTTGTCGAAAATCAGCCATTTTTGCTTGAACATTAAATTCCTCCAAATGGTATTTAATTAACTTCCCGGGGTGAAGAAACCCTTTTTGAGAACTCAGAGTGAGTAGATTGGCCATTTTAATGCACTTTTACCCATTCCATAAATCTTGTGTTTAGGGCCCCTGGAAGCATGAAAATCACTTTAAACATGCTAATTTTAGCTCTAACACTGATGATCCACCTACAAATGTGAACTCACGTTCAAAAATAAAACATTTGAAAACGGACCATTTTCCACATTTCTGAAGCATGACATAATGGGGCTGTGTTATCTCTTTTGTAAAAAATCAGCTGGTTTTGCTTGAACATTAAATGCCTCCAAGTAGTATTTAATTCACTTCCCGAGCCCCTGGAAGCATGAAAATCAGTTTAAACATGCTAATTTTAGCTCTAACACTGATGATCCACCTACAAATGCGAACTGACGTTCAAAAATAAAACATTTGAAAACGGACCATTTTCCACATTTCTGAAGCATGACGTAATGGGGGGGGTGTTATCTCTTTTGTCAAAAATCAGCTGGTTTTGCTTGAACATTAAATGCCTCCAAGTAGTATTTAATTCACTTCCCGAGCCCCCGGAAGCATGAAAATCACTTTAAACATGCTAATTTTAGCTCTAACACTGATGATCCACCTACAAATGTGATCTGACGTTAAAAAATAAAACATTTGAAAACGGACCATTTTCCACATTTCTGAAGCATGACGTAATGGGGGAGTGCTTTGTCTTTTGTCGAAAATCAGCCATTTTTGCTTGAACATTAAATGCCTCCAAATGGTATTTAATTAACTTCCCGGGGTGAAGAAACCCTTTTTGAGAACTCAGAGTGAGTAAATTGGCCATTTTCATGCACTTTTAACCATTCCATAAATCTTGTGTTTTGGGCCCCTGGAAGCATGAAAATCACTTTAAACATGCTAATTTTAGCTCTAACACTGATGATTCACCTACAAATGTGAACTGACGTTAAATAATAAAACATTTAAAAACTGACCATTTTTCACATTTCTGAAGCATGACGTAATGGGGGGTGTTATCTCTTTTGTCAAAAATCAGCTGTTTTTGCTTGAACATTAAATGCCTCCAAGTAGTATTTAATTCACTTCCCGAGCCCCTGGAAGCATGAAAATCAGTTTAAACATGCTAATTTTAGCTCTAACACTGATGATCCACCTCCAAATGCGAACTGACGTTCAAAAATAAAACATTTGAAAACGGACCATTTTCCACATTTCTGAAGCATGACGTAATGGGGGGGTGTTATCTCTTTTGTCAAAAATCAGCTGGTTTTGCTTGAACATTAAATGCCTCCAAGTAGTATTTAATTCACTTCCCGAGCCCCCGGAAGCATGAAAATCACTTTAAACATGCTAATTTTAGCTCTAACACTGATGATCCACCTACAAATGTGATCTGACGTTAAAAAATAAAACATTTGAAAACGGACCATTTTCCACATTTCTGAAGCATGACGTAATGGGGGGGTTTTATCTCTTTTGTCGAAAATTAGCAGTTTTTGCTTGAACATTAAATGCCTCCAAATGGTATTTAATTAACTTCCCGGGGTGAAAAACCCCTTTTTGAGAACTCAGAGTGAGTAAATTGGCCATTTTCATGCACTTTTAACCATTCCATAAATCTTGTGTTTAGGGCCCCTGGAAGCATGAAAATCACTTTAAACATGCTAATTTTAGCTCTAACACTGATGATCCACCTACAAATGTGAACTGACGTTCAAAAATAAAACATTTGAAAACGGACCATTTTCCACATTTCTGAAGCATGACGTAATGGGGGGGTGTTATCTCTTTTGTCAAAAATCAGCTGTTTTTGCTTGAACATTAAATGCCTCCAAATAGAATTTAATTCACTTCCCAAGCCCTTGAGGCATGAAAATCACTTTAAACATGCTAATTTTAGCCATAAAAGTGATGATCCACCTACAAATGTGAACTGACGTTCAAAAATAAGACATTTGAAAACGGACCATTTTCCACATTTCTGAAGCATGATGTAATGGGGGGGTATTATCTCTTTTGTCGAAAATCAGCCGCTTTTGCTTGAACATTAAAAGCCTCCAAATGGTATTTAATTAAGTTCCCGGGGTGAAGAAACCCTTTTTGAGAACTCAGAGTGAGTAAATTGGCCATTTTCATGCACTTTTAACCATTCCATAAATCTTGTGTTTAGGGCCCCTGGAAGCATGAAAATCACTTTAAACATGCTAATTTTAGCTCTAACACTGATGATCCACCTACAAATGTGAACTGACGTTCAAAAATAAAACATTTGAAAACGGACCATTTTCCACATTTCTGAAGCATGACGTAATGGGGAGGTGTTATCTCTTTTGTCAAAAATCAGCTGTTTTTGCTTGAACATTAAATGCCTCCAAATAGAATTTAATTCACTTCCCGAGCCCCTGAAGCATTGAAAATCACTTTAAACATTCTAATTTTAGCCCTAAAACTGATGATCCACCTACAAATGTTAACTGACGTTCAAAAATAAAACATTTGAAAACGGACCATTTTCCTCATTTCTGAAGCATGATGTAATGGGGGGGTGTTATCTCCTTTGTCGAAAATCAGCCATTTTTGCTTGAACATTAAATTCCTCCAAATGGTATTTAATTAACTTCCCGGGGTGAAGAAACCCTTTTTGAGAACTCAGAGTGAGTAGATTGGCCATTTTAATGCACTTTTACCCATTACATAAATCTTGTGTTTAGGGCCCCTGGAAGCATGAAAATCACTTTAAACATGCTAATTTTAGCTCTAACACTGATGATCCACCTACAAATGTGAACTGACGTTCGAAAATAAAACATTTGAAAACGGACCATTTTCCACATTTCTGAAGCATGACGTAATGGGGGGGTGTTATCTCTTTTGTCGAAAATCAGCCGTTTTTGCTTGAACATTAAATGCCTCCAAATGGTATTTCCTGGGGTGAAGAAACCCTTTTTGAGAACTCAGAGTGAGTAAATTTGCCATTTTCATGCACTTTTAACCATTCCATAAATCTTGTGTTTAGGGCCCCTGGAAGCATGAAAATCACTTTAAACATGCTAATTTTAGCTCTAACACTGATGATCCACCTACAAATGTGAACTGACGTTCAAAAATAAAACATTTGAAAACGGACCATTTTCCACATTTCTGAAGCATGACGTAATGGGGAGGTGTTATCTCTTTTGTCAAAAATCAGCATTTTTTACTTGAACATTAAATGCCTCCAAATAGAATTTAATTCACTTCCCGAGCCCCTGGAGCATTGAAAATCACTTTAAACATTCTAATTTTAGCCCTAAAACTGATGATCCACCTACAAATGTTAACTGACGTTCAAAAATAAAACATTTGAAAACGGACCATTTTCCTCATTTCTGAAGCATGATGTAATGGGGGGGTGTTATCTCCTTTGTCGAAAATCAGCCATTTTTGCTTGAACATTAAATTCCTCCAAATGGTATTTAATTAACTTCCCGGGGTGAAGAAACCCTTTTTGAGAACTCAGAGTGAGTAGATTGGCCATTTTAATGCACTTTTACCCATTCCATAAATCTTGTGTTTAGGGCCCCTGGAAGCATGAAAATCACTTTAAACATGCTAATTTTAGCTCTAACACTGATGATCCACCTACAAATGTGAACTCACGTTCAAAAATAAAACATTTGAAAACGGACCATTTTCCACATTTCTGAAGCATGACATAATGGGGCTGTGTTATCTCTTTTGTCAAAAATCAGCTGGTTTTGCTTGAACATTAAATGCCTCCAAGTAGTATTTAATTCACTTCCCGAGCCCCTGGAAGCATGAAAATCAGTTTAAACATGCTAATTTTAGCTCTAACACTGATGATCCACCTACAAATGCGAACTGACGTTCAAAAATAAAACATTTGAAAACGGACCATTTTCCACATTTCTGAAGCATGACGTAATGGGGGGGTGTTATCTCTTTTGTCAAAAATCAGCTGGTTTTGCTTGAACATTAAATGCCTCCAAGTAGTATTTAATTCACTTCCCGAGCCCCCGGAAGCATGAAAATCACTTTAAACATGCTAATTTTAGCTCTAACACTGATGATCCACCTACAAATGTGATCTGACGTTAAAAAATAAAACATTTGAAAACGGACCATTTTCCACATTTCTGAAGCATGACGTAATGGGGGAGTGCTTTGTCTTTTGTCGAAAATCAGCCATTTTTGCTTGAACATTAAATGCCTCCAAATGGTATTTAATTAACTTCCCGGGGTGAAGAAACCCTTTTTGAGAACTCAGAGTGAGTAAATTGGCCATTTTCATGCACTTTTAACCATTCCATAAATCTTGTGTTTTGGGCCCCTGGAAGCATGAAAATCACTTTAAACATGCTAATTTTAGCTCTAACACTGATGATTCACCTACAAATGTGAACTGACGTTAAATAATAAAACATTTAAAAACTGACCATTTTTCACATTTCTGAAGCATGACGTAATGGGGGGTGTTATCTCTTTTGTCAAAAATCAGCTGTTTTTGCTTGAACATTAAATGCCTCCAAGTAGTATTTAATTCACTTCCCGAGCCCCTGGAAGCATGAAAATCAGTTTAAACATGCTAATTTTAGCTCTAACACTGATGATCCACCTCCAAATGCGAACTGACGTTCAAAAATAAAACATTTGAAAACGGACCATTTTCCACATTTCTGAAGCATGACGTAATGGGGGGGTGTTATCTCTTTTGTCAAAAATCAGCTGGTTTTGCTTGAACATTAAATGCCTCCAAGTAGTATTTAATTCACTTCCCGAGCCCCCGGAAGCAGTAAAATCACTTTAAACATGCTAATTTTAGCTCTAACACTGATGATCCACCTACAAATGTGAACTGACGTTCAAAAATAAAACATTGAAAATGGACCATTTTCCACATTTCTGAAGCATGACGTAATGGGGGGGTTATCTCTTTTGTCGAAAATCAGCCATTTTTGCTCAAACATTAAATGCCTCAAAATATTATTTAATTCACTTCCCAAACCCCTGGAAGCATGAAAATCACTTTAAACATGCTAATTTTAGCTCTAAAACTGATGATCCACCTACAAATGTGAACTGACGTTCAAGAATAAAACATTTGAAAACGGACCATTTTTCACTTTTCTGAAGCATGACGTAATAAGGGGGTTGTTATCTCTTTTGTCGAAAATCAGCTGTTTTTGCTTAAACATTAAATCCCTCCAAATGGTATTTAATTAACTTCCAGGGGTGAAGAAACCCTTTTTGAGAACTCAGAGTGAGTAAATTGGCCATTTTCATGCACTTTTAACCATTCCATAAATCTTGTGTTTAGGGCCCCTAGAAGCATTAAAATCACTTTAAACATGCAAATTTTAGCTCTAACACTGATGATTCACCGACAAATGTGAACTGACGTTAAAAAATAAAACATTTGAAAACGGACCATTTTTCACATTTCTGAAGCATAACGTAATGGGGGGGGGGGTGTTATCTCTTTTGTCGAAAATCAGCCTTTTTTGCTTGAACATTAAATGCCTCCAAATGGTATTTAATTAACTTCCTGAGCCCCTGGAAGCAGGAAAATCACTTTAAACATGCTAATTTTAGCTCTAACACTGATGATCCACCTACAAATGTGAACTGACGATCAAAAATAAAACATTTGAAAACTGACCATTTTCCACATTTCTGAAGCATGACGTAATGGGGGGTGTTATCTGTTTTGTCGAAAATCAGCCATTTTTGCTTGAACATTAAATCCCTTCAAATAGTATTTAATTCACTTCCCGAGCCCCTGGAAGCATGAAAATCACTTTAAACATGCTAATTTTAGCTCTAAAACTGATGATCCGCCTACAAATGTGAACTGACGTTCAAAAATAAAACATTTGAAAACGGACCATTTTCCACATTTCTGAAGCATGACGTAATGGGGGGGTGTTATCTCTTTTGTCGAAAATCAGCCTTTTTTGCTTGAACATTAAATGCCTCCAAATGGTATTTAATTAACTTCCTGAGCCCCTGGAAGCAGGAAAATCACTTTAAACATGCTAATTTTAGCTCTAACACTGATGATCCACCTACAAATGTGAACTGACGTTCAAAAATAAAACATTTGAAAACGGACCATTTTCCACATTTCTGAAGCAAGACGTAATGGGGGGGGTGTTATCTCTTTTGTCGAAAATCAGCCGTTTTTGCTTAAACATTAAATGCCTCCAAATAGTATTTAATTCACTTCCAAAACCCCTGGAAGCATGAAAATCACTTTAAACATGCTAATTTTTGCTCTAACACTGATGATCCACCTACAAATGTGAACTGACGTTCAAAAAAAAAACATTTGAAAACGGACCATTTTCCACATTTCTGAAGCATGACATAATGAGTGGGTGTTATCTCTTTTGTCGAAAATCAGCCGTTTTTGCTTGAACATTAAATGCCTCCAAATGGTATTTTATTAACTTCCTGAGCCCCTGGAAGCATGAAAATCACTTTAAACATGCTAATTTTAGCTCTAACACTGATGATCCACCTACAAATGTGAACTGACGTTCAAAAATAAAACATTTGAAAACGGACCATTTTCCACATTTCTGAAGCATGACGTAATGGGGGGGTGTTATCTCTTTTGTCGAAAATCAGCCGTTTTTGCTTGAACATTAAATGCCTCCAAATGGTATTTCCTGGGGTGAAGAAACCCTTTTTGAGAACTCAGAGTGAGTAAATTTGCCATTTTCATGCACTTTTAACCATTCCATAAATCTTGTGTTTGGGCCCCTGGAAGCATGAAAATCACTTTAAACATGCTAATTTTAGCTCTAACACTGATGATCCACCTACAAATGTGAACTGACGTTCAAAAATAAAACATTTGAAAACGGACCATTTTCCACATTTCTGAAGCATGACGTAATGGGGGGTGTTATCTCTTTTGTCGAAAATCAGCCGTTTTTGCATGAATATTAAATGCCTTCAAATGGTATTTAACCCTTTCGATGGTCATTACGAGCTGAGCTCGTCATGATGCACAGTTGAGCTGTGCTGATGACGAGCTGAGCTCGTCATGAATCATGTACTAAAGCATTTTCCAGCACAGGGGGGGAAAACGCCTAGCAGCCAAGGTGTTAATTAACTTCCTGGGGTGAAGAAACCCTTTTTGAGAACTCAGAGTGAGTAAATTGGCCATTTTCATGCACTTTTAACCATTCCATAAATCTTGTGTTTAGGGCCCCTGGAAGCATGAAAATCACTTTAAACATGCTAATTTTAGCTCTAACACTGATGATCCACCTACAAATGTGAACTGACGTTAAAAAAAAACCATTTGAAAACGGACCATTTTCCACATTTCTGAAGCATGACATAATGAGGGGGTTATCTCTTTTGTCGAAAATCAGCCATTTTTGCTTAAACATTAAATGCCTCAAAATAGTATTTAATTTACTTCCCAAACCCCTGGAAGCATGAAAATCACTTTAAACATGCTCATTTTAGCTCTAAAACTGATGATCCACCTACAAATGTGAACTGACGTTTAGGAATAAAACATTTGAAAACGGACCATTTTTCACTTTTCTGAAGCATGACGTAATAAGGGGGTTGTTATCTCTTTTGTCGAAAATCAGCCGTTTTTGCTTGAACATTAAATGCCTCCAAATGGTATTTTATTAACTTCCTGAGCCCCTGGAAGCAGTAAAATCACTTTAACATGCTAATTTTAGCTCTAACACTGATGATCCACCTACAAATGTGAACTGACGTTCAAAAATAAAATATTGAAAACGGACCATTTTCCACATTTCTGAAGCATGACGTAATGGGGGGGTTATCTCTTTTGTCGAAAATCTGCCATTTTTGCTTAAACATTAAATGCCTCAAAATAGTATTTAATTCACTTCCCAAACCCCTGGAAGCATGAAAATCACTTTAAACATGCTAATTTTAGCTCTAAAACTGATGATCCATCTACAAATGTGAACTGACGTTCAAGAATAAAACATTTGAAAACTGACAATTTTTCACTTTTCTGAAGCATGACGTAATAAGGGGGTTGTTATCTCTTTTGTCGAAAATCAGCTGTTTTTGCTTAAACATTAAATACCTCCAAATGGTATTTAAATAACTTCCAGGGGTGAAGAAACCCTTTTTGAGAACTCAGAGTGAGTAAATTGGCCATTTTCATGCACTTTTAACCATTCCATAAATCTTGTGTTTAGGGCCCCTGGAAGCATGAAAATCACTTTAAACATGCTAATTTTAGCTCTAACACTGATGATCCACCTACAAATGTGAACTGACGTTCAAAAATAAAACATTTGAAAACGGACCATTTTCCACATTTCTGAAGCATGACATAATGAGGGGGTGTTATCTCTTTTGTCGAAAATCAGCCGTTTTTGCTTGAACATTAAATGCCTCCAAATGGTATTTTATTAACTTCCTGAGCCCCTGGAAGCAGGAAAATCACTTTAAACATGCTAATTTTAGCTCTAACACTGATGATCCACCTACAAATATGAACTGACGTTCAAAAATAAAACATTTGAAAACGGACCATTTTCCACATTTCTGAAGCATGACGTAATGGGGGGGTGTTATCTCGTTTGTCGAAAATCAGCCTTTTTTGCTTGAACATTAAATGCCTCCAAATGGTATTTAATTAACTTCCTGAGCCCCTGGAAGCAGGAAAATCACTTTAAACATGCTAATTTTAGCTCTTACACTGATGATCCACCCACAAATGTGAACTGACGTTCAAAAATAAAACATTTGAAAACGGACCATTTTCCACATTTCTGAAGCAAGACGTAATGGGGGGGGTTATCTCTTTTGTCGAAAATCAGCTGTTTTTGCTTAAACATTAAATGCCTCCAAATAGTATTTAACTCCTTCGACGCTCATGACGAGCTCAGCTCGTCATGATGTACACCTCCATACACTCATGACGAGCTGAGCTTGTCATGAACAATGGAAATAATCCAAAGTCAGCACAGGAGGAAATTAACACTAGCATCGATGGTGTTAATTCACTTCCCAAACCCCTGGAAGCATGAAAATCACTTTAAACATGCTAATTTTAGCTCTAAAACTGATGATCCACCTACATATGTGAACTGACGTTCAAGAACAAAACATTTGAAAACGGACCATTTTTCACATTTCTGAAGCATGACGAAATAAGGGGGTTGTTATCTCATTTGCCGAAAATCAGCTGTTTTTGCTTAAACATTAAATCCCTCCAAATGGTATTTAATTAACTTCCCGGGGTGAAGAAACCCTTTTTGAGAACTCAGAGTGAGTAAATTGGCCATTTTCATGCACTTTTAACCATTCTATAAATCTTGTGTTTAGGGCCCCTGGAAGCATGAAAATCATTTTAAACATGCTAATTTTAGCTCTAACACTGATGATCCACCTACAAATGTGAACTGACGTTCAAAAATAAAACATTTGAAAACGGACCATTTTCCACATTTCTGAAGCATGACGTAATGGGGGGTGTTATCTCTTTTGTCGAAAATCAGCCGTTTTTGCTTGAACATTAAATGCCTCCAAATGGTATTTAACCCTTTCGATGCTCATGACGAGCTCAGCTCGTCATGATGCACAGTTGAGCTGTGCTGATGACGAGCTGAGCTCGTCATGAATCATGTACTAAAGCATTTTCCAGCACAGGGGGGGAAAACACCTAGCAGCCAAGGTGTTAATTAACTTCCTGGGGTGAAGAAACCCTTTTTGAGAACTCAGAGTGAGTAAATTGGCCATTTTCATGCACTTTTAACCATTCCATAAATCTTGTGTTTAGGGCCCCTGGAAGCATTAAAATCACTTTAAACATGCTAATTTTAGCTCTAACACTGATGATCCACCTACAAATGTGAACTGACGTTAAAAAAAAACCATTTGAAAACGGACCATTTTTCACATTTATTATTTATTTATTTTTAGGTTTTTATAGAGCGCGTAGTCACCCTCGAGTATCCCAGCGCTGAAACCTCGGACTCCTAAGGAGGGGGCAAAGAGAAGCTGCTGATGAATCAGGGGAAAAGTAGGGTTTTGAGGGACTTCCTGAATCGTAGGAGGTTTGGTTCAGCTCTGAGACTCGGGGGGAGCGCGTTCCATTTTTTTGCTGTGTTGACTGAGAAGCGGCGGCCACCTATGCGGGCCTTCTTCACCCTGGGGACAATGATAAGGTTTCCCTGTTCTGACCGGAGCGCTCTCGTCGGTCTGTATGGAGTGATCCAATTATTCAGAATAGGGGGGCCGGCGTTGTGCAGAACCTTGTGGGCTAGGCAGAGGGCTTTGAAAACGACTCTTTCCCTCACGGGGAGCCAATGAAGTTTCCTCAGAGCTGGTTTGGCTGATGTTCTGGCTGGGGTGTTCGTGAGTAGGCGAGCTGCGGTATTCTGGGTCTTTTGCAGTATTTGGAGAGTGGCTTCCGGTGCTCCGAGGTAAATGGCATTGCTATAGTCCAGCCTGGATAGAACTAAGCCTTGAATCAGCAGAAGACGGGACTGGGATGGTAGTAAAGGGAGCACCTTTCTGCATGATCTGAGTAGGCCATAGCAGATGCTGGCTGTTTTCCTAGCCTGTGTCCTGAAGGTGAGATCTGTCTCCAGCCATACTCCCAGACTCTTAACCTCTGTCTTGGGAGTAGGGGGTTCACCCATACAGGCGGGCCAGAGGTTGGAGGGGAGGCTCATAGTTTTGTGACCTAGGAGCAGGATCTCTGTTTTTGACCCGTTTAGTTTGAGGTCTGAGTCACTCATCCATTGATGGACGTTGGAGAGGCAATCTCGAAGATTGGAGGGCTCTAGCTTGGGGTGGGAGAGTGTCACCACCAGCTGAGTGTCGTCAGCATAGCTGACGATAGTGACTCCGAATGGTGAGACCAGCTCCTCCAGTGGGGCCATATACACGTTGAAAAGCGTGGGGCTCAGTGAAGAGCCCTGAGGCACTCCACACCGGAGGGGGATAGAGGGGGAGCGGCTTTCTCCAGCTTTCTGAAGCATAACGTAATGGGGGGTGTTATCTCTTTTGTCGAAAATCAGCCTTTTTTGCTTGAACATTAAATCCCTTCAAATAGTATTTAATTCACTTCCCGAGCCCCTGGAAGCATGAAAATCACTTTAAACATGCTAATTTTAGCTCTAAAACTGATGATCCGCCTACAAATGTGAACTGACCTTCAAAAATAAAACATTTGAAAACGGACCATTTTCCACATTTCTGAAGCATGACGTAATGGGGGGGTGTTATCTCTTTTGTCGAAAATCAGCCTTTTTTGCTTGAACATTAAATGCCTCCAAATGGTATTTAATTAACTTCCTGAGCCCCTGGAAGCAGGAAAATCACTTTAAACATGCTAATTTTAGCTCTAACACTAATGATCCACCTACAAATGTGAACTGACGTTCAAAAATAAAACATTTGAAAACGGACCATTTTCCACATTTCTGAAGCAAGACGTAATGGGGGGGTTATCTCTTTTGTCGAAAATCAGCCGTTTTTGCTTAAACATTAAATGCCTCCAAATGGTATTTAATTCACTTCCCAAACCCCTGGAAGCATGAAAATCACTTTAAACATGCTAATTTTAGCTCTAAAACTGATGATCCACCTACAAATGTGAACTGACGTTCAAGAACAAAACATTTGAAAACGGACCATTTTTCACATTTCTGAAGCATGACGTAATAAGGGGGTTGTTATCTCTTTTGCCGAAAATCAGCTGTTTTTGCTTAAACATTAAATCCCTCCAAATGGTATTTAATTAACTTCCCGGGGTGAAGAAACCCTTTTTGAGAACTCAGAGTGAGTAAATTGGCCATTTTCATGCACTTTTAACCATTCCATAAATCTTGTGTTTAGGGCCCCTGGAAGCATGAAAATCACTTTAAACATGCTAATTTAGCTCTAACACTGATGATCCACCTACAAATGTGAACTGACGTTAAAAAAAAAACATTTGAAAACGGACCATTTTCCACATTTCTGAAGCATGACATAATGAGGGGGTGTTATCTCTTTTGTCGAAAATCAGCCGTTTTTGCTTGAACATTAAATGCCTCCAAATGGTATTTAACCCTTTCGATGCTCATGACGAGCTCAGCTCGTCATGATGCAAAGTTGAGCTGTGCTGATGACGAGCTGAGCTCGTCATGAATCATGTACTAAAGCATTTTCCAGCACAGGGGGGGAAAACACCTAGCAGCCAAGGTGTTAATTAACTTCCTGGGGTGAAGAAACCCTTTTTGAGAACTCAGAGTGAGTAAATTGGCCATTTTCGTGCACTTTTAACCATTCCATAAATCTTGTGTTTAGGGCCCCTGGAAGCATGAAAATCACTTTAAACATGCTAATTTTAGTTCTAACACTGATGATCCACCTACAAATGTGAACTGACGTTAAAAAAAAAAACATTTGAAAACGGACCATTTTCCACATTTCTGAAGCATGACATAATGAGGGGGTTATCTCTTTTGTCGAAAATCAGCCATTTTTGCTTGAACATTAAATGCCTCCAAATGGTATTTTATTAACTTCCTGAGCCCCTGGAAGCAGTAAAATCACTTTAAACATGCTAATTTTAGCTCTAACACTGATGATCCACCTACAAATGTGAACTGACGTTCAAAAATAAAACATTGAAAACGGACCATTTTCCACATTTCTGAAGCATGACGTAATGGGGGGGTTATCTCTTTTGTCGAAAATCAGCCATTTTTGCTCAAACATTAAATGCCTCAAAATATTATTTAATTCACTTCCCAAACCC
Organism: Lissotriton vulgaris; assembly: GCF_964263255.1. NCBI lineage: Eukaryota > Metazoa > Chordata > Amphibia > Caudata > Salamandridae > Lissotriton > Lissotriton vulgaris. Next base: position 64,614 of record NW_028246749.1, on the reverse strand, counting down.
CTGGAAGCATGAAAATCACTTTAAACATGCTAATTTTAGCTCTAAAACTGATGATCCACCTACAAATGTGAACTGACGTTCAAGAATAAAACATTTGAAAACGGACCATTTTTCACTTTTCTGAAGCATGACGTAATAAGGGGGTTGTTATCTCTTTTGTCGAAAATCAGCTGTTTTTGCTTAAACATTAAATCCCTCCAAATGGTATTTAATTAACTTCCAGGGGTGAAGAAACCCTTTTTGAGAACTCAGAGTGAGTAAATTGGCCATTTTCATGCACTTTTAACCATTCCATAAATCTTGTGTTTAGGGCCCCTAGAAGCATTAAAATCACTTTAAACATGCAAATTTTAGCTCTAACACTGATGATTCACCGACAAATGTGAACTGACGTTAAAAAATAAAACATTTGAAAACGGACCATTTTTCACATTTCTGAAGCATAACGTAATGGGGGGGTGTTATCTCTTTTGTCGAAAATCAGCCTTTTTTGCTTGAACATTAAATGCCTCCAAATGGTATTTAATTAACTTCCTGAGCCCCTGGAAGCAGGAAAATCACTTTAAACATGCTAATTTTAGCTCTAACACTGATGATCCACCTACACATGTGAACTGACGATCAAAAATAAAACATTTGAAAACGGACTATTTTCCACATTTCTGAAGCATGACGTAATGGGGGGTGTTATCTGTTTTGTCGAAAATCAGCCATTTTTGCTTGAACATTAAATCCCTTCAAATAGTATTTAATATACTTCCCGAGCCCCTGGAAGCATGAAAATCACTTTAAACATGCTAATTTTAGCTCTAAAACTGATGATCCGCCTACAAATGTGAACTGACGTTCAAAAATAAAACATTTGAAAACGGACCATTTTCCACATTTCTGAAGCAAGACGTAATGGGGGGGGTGTTATCTCTTTTGTCGAAAATCAGCCGTTTTTGCTTAAACATTAAATGCCTCCAAATAGTATTTAATTCACTTCCCAAACCCCTGGAAGCATGAAAATCACTTTAAACATGCTATTTTTAGCTCTAACACTGATGATCCACCTACAAATGTGAACTGACGTTAAAAAAAAAACATTTGAAAACGGACCATTTTCCACATTTCTGAAGCATGACATAATGAGGGGGTGTTATCTCTTTTGTCGAAAATCAGCCGTTTTTGCTTGAACATTAAATGCCTCCAAATGGTATTTTATTAACTTCCTGAGCCCCTGGAAGCATCAAAATCACTTTAAACATGCTAATTTTAGCTCTAACACTGATGATCCACCTACAAATGTGAACTGACGTTCAAAAATAAAACATTTGAAAACGGACCATTTTCCACATTTCTGAAGCATGACGTAATGGGGGGGGGGGGGTATCTCTTTTGTCGAAAATCAGCCGTTTTTGCTTAAACATTAAATGCCTCCAAATAGTATTTAATTCACTTCCCAAACCCCTGGAAGCATGAAAATCACTTTAAACATGCTAATTTTAGCTCTAACACTGATGATCCACCTACAAATGTGAACTGACGTTAAAAAAAAAAACATTTGAAAACCGACCATTTTCCACATTTCTGAAGCATGACATAATGAGGGGGTGTTATCTCTTTTGTCGAAAATCAGCCGTTTTTGCTTGAACATTAAATGCCTCCAAATGGTATTTTATTAACTTCCTGAGCCCCTGGAAGCAGGAAAATCACTTTAAACATGCTAATTTTAGCTCTAACACTGATGATCCACCTACAAATGTGAACTGACGTTCAAAAATAAAACATTTGAAAACGGACCATTTTCCACATTTCTGAAGCATGACGTAATGGGGGGGGTGTTATCTCTTTTGTCGAAAATCAGCCGTTTTTGCTTGAACATTAAATCCCTCCAAATAGTATTTAATTCACTTCCTGAGCCCCTGGAAGCATGAAAATCACTTTAAACATGCTAATTTTAGCTCTAACACTGATGATCCACCTACAAATGTGAACTGACGTTCAAAAATAAAACATTTGAAAACGGACCATTTTCCACATTTCTGAAGCATGACGTAATGGGGGGGTGTTATCTCTTTTGTCGAAAATCAGCCGTTTTTGCTTGAACATTAAATGCCTCCAAATGGTATTTCCTGGGGTGAAGAAACCCTTTTTGAGAACTCAGAGTGAGTAAATTTGCCATTTTCATGAACTTTTAACCATTCCATAAATCTTGTGTTTAGGGCCCCTGGAAGCATGAAAATCACTTTAAACATGCTAATTTTAGCTCTAACACTGATGATCCACCTACAAATGTGAACTGACGTTCAAAAATAAAACATTTGAAAACGGACCATTTTCCACATTTCTGAAGCATGACGTAATGGGGGTGTTATCTCTTTTGTCGAAAATCAGCCATTTTTGCATGAACATTAAATGCCTTCAAATGGTATTTAACCCTTTCGATGCTCATGACGAGCTCAGCTCGTCATGATGCACAGTTCAGCTGTGCTGATGACGAGCTCAGCTCGTCATGAATCATGTACTAAAGCATTTTCCAACACAGGGGGGGAAAACGCCTAGCAGCCAAGGTGTTAATTAACTTCCTGGGGTGAAGAAACCCTTTTTGAGAACTCAGAGTGAGTAAATTGGCCATTTTCATGCACTTTTAACCATTCCATAAATCTTGTGTTTAGGGCCCCTGGAAGCATGAAAATCACTTTAAACATGCTAATTTTAGCTCTAACACTGATGATCCACCTACAAATGTGAACTGACGTAAAAAAAAAAACCATTTGAAAACGGACCATTTTCCACATTTCTGAAGCATGACATAATGAGGGGGTTATCTCTTTTGTCGAAAATCAGCCATTTTTGCTTAAACATTAAATGCCTCAAAATAGTATTTAATATACTTCCCAAACCCCTGGAAGCATGAAAATACCTTTAAACATACTAATTTTAGCTCTAAAACTGATGATCCACCTACAAATGTGAACTGACGTTTAAGAATAAAACATTTGAAAACGGACCATTTTTCACTTTTCTGAAGCATGACGTAATAAGGGGGTTGTTGTCTCTTTTGTCGAAAATCAGCCGTTTTTGCTTGAACATTAAATGCCTCCAAATGGTATTTTATTAACTTCCTGAGCCCCTGGAAGCAGTAAAATCACTTTAAACATGCTAATTTTAGCTCTAACACTGATGATCCACCTACAAATGTGAACTGACGTTCAAAAATAAAATATTGAAAACGGACCATTTTCCTTATTTCTGAAGCATTACGTAATGGGGGGGTTATCTCTTTTGTCGAAAATCAGCCATTTTTGCTTAAACATTAAATGCCTCAAAATAGTATTTAATTCACTTCCCAAACCCCTGGAAGCATGAAAATCACTTTAAACATGCTAATTTTAGCTCTAAAACTGATGATCCACCTACAAATGTGAACTGACGTTCAAGAATAAAACATTTGAAAACGGACCATTTTTCACTTTTCTGAAGCATGACGTAATAAGGGGGTTGTTATCTCTTTTGTCGAAAATCAGCTGTTTTTGCTTAAACATTAAATCCCTCCAAATGGTATTTAATTAACTTCCAGGGGTGAAGAAACCCTTTTTGAGAACTCAGAGTGAGTAAATTGGCCATTTACATGCACTTTTAACCATTCCATAAATCTTGTGTTTAGGGCCCCTGGAAGCATGAAAATCACTTTAAACATGATAATTTTAGCTCTAACACTGATGATCCACCTACAAATAAGAACTGACGTTCAAAAATAAACATTTGAAAACTGACCATTTTCCACATTTCTGAAGCATGACGTCATGGGGGGGTGTTATCTCTTTTGTCGAAAATCAGCCGATTTTGCTTGAACATTAAATCCCTCCAAATAGTATTTAATTCACTTCCCGAGCCCCTGGAAGCATGAAAATCACTTTAAACATGCTAATTTTAGCTCTAACACTGATGATCCACCTACAAATGTGAACTGACGTTCGAAAATAAAACATTTGAAAACGGACCATTTTCCACATTTCTGAAGCATGACGTAATGGGGGGGTGTTATCTCTTTTGTCGAAAATCAGCCGTTTTTGCTTGAACAATAAATGCCTCCAAATGGTATTTCCTGGGGTGAAGAAACCCTTTTTGAGAACTCAGAGTGAGTAAATTTGCCATTTTCATGCACTTTTAACCATTCCATAAATCTTGTGTTTAGGGCCCCTGGAAGCATGAAAATCACTTTAAACATGCTAATTTTAGCTCTAACACTGATGATCCACCTACAAATGTGAACTGACGTTCAAAAATAAAACATTTGAAAACGGACCATTTTCCACATTTCTGAAGCATGACGTAATGGGGGGTGTTATCTCTTTTGTCGAAAATCAGCCGTTTTTGCTTGAACATTAAATGCCTCCAAATGGTATTTAACCCTTTCGATGCTCATGACGAGCTCAGCTCGTCATGATGCAAAGTTGAGCTGTGCTGATGACGAGCTGAGCTCGTCATGAATCATGTACTAAAGCATTTTCCAGCACAGGGGGGGAAAACACCTAGCAGCCAAGGTGTTAATTAACTTCCTGGGGTGAAGAAACCCTTTTTGAGAACTCAGAGTGAGTAAATTGGCCATTTTCATGCACTTTTAACCATTCCATAAATCTTGTGTTTAGGGCCCCTGGAAGCATGAAAATCACTTTAAACATGCTAATTTTAGCTCTAACACTGATGATCCACCTACAAATGTGAACTGACGTTAAAAAAAAACCATTTGAAAACGGACCATTTTCCACATTTCTGAAGCATGACATAATGAGGGGGTTATCTCTTTTGTCGAAAATCAGCCATTTTTGCTTAAACATTAAATGCCTCAAAATAGTATTTAATTTACTTCCCAAACCCCTGGAAGCATGAAAATCACTTTAAACATGCTCATTTTAGCTCTAAAACTGATGATCCACCTACAAATGTGAACTGACGTTTAGGAATAAAACATTTGAAAACGGACCATTTTTCACTTTTCTGAAGCATGACGTAATAAGGGGGTTGTTATCTCTTTTGTCGAAAATCAGCCGTTTTTGCTTGAACATTAAATGCCTCCAAATGGTATTTTATTAACTTCCTGAGCCCCTGGAAGCAATAAAATCACTTTAAACATGCTAATTTTAGCTCTAACACTGATGATCCACCTACAAATGTGAACTGACGTTCAAAAATAAAATATTGAAAACGGACCATTTTCCACATTTCTGAAGCATGACGTAATGGGGGGGTTATCTCTTTTGTCGAAAATCTGCCATTTTTGCTTAAACATTAAATGCCTCAAAATAGTATTTAATTCACTTCCCAAACCCCTGGAAGCATGAAAATCACTTTAAACATGCTAATTTTAGCTCTAAAACTGATGATCCATCTACAAATGTGAACTGACGTTCAAGAATAAAACATTTGAAAACGGACAATTTTTCACTTTTCTGAAGCATGACGTAATAAGGGGGTTGTTATCTCTTTTGTCGAAAATCAGCTGTTTTTGCTTAAACATTAAATACCTCCAAATGGTATTTAATTAACTTCCAGGGGTGAAGAAACCCTTTTTGAGAACTCAGAGTGAGTAAATTGGCCATTTTCATGCACTTTTAACCATTCCATAAATCTTGTGTTTAGGGCCCCTGGAAGCATGAAAATCACTTTAAACATGCTAATTTTAGCTCTAACACTGATGATCCACCTACAAATGTGAACTGACGTTCAAAAATAAAACATTTGAAAACGGACCATTTTCCACATTTCTGAAGCATGACATAATGAGGGGGTGTTATCTCTTTTGTCGAAAATCAGCCGTTTTTGCTTGAACATTAAATGCCTCCAAATGGTATTTTATTAACTTCCTGAGCCCCTGGAAGCAGGAAAATCACTTTAAACATGCTAATTTTAGCTCTAACACTGATGATCCACCTACAAATATGAACTGACGTTCAAAAATAAAACATTTGAAAACGGACCATTTTCCACATTTCTGAAGCATGACGTAATGGGGGGTGTTATCTCGTTTGTCGAAAATCAGCCTTTTTTGCTTGAACATTAAATGCCTCCAAATGGTATTTAATTAACTTCCTGAGCCCCTGGAAGCAGGAAAATCACTTTAAACATGCTAATTTTAGCTCTAACACTGATGATCCACCCACAAATGTGAACTGACGTTCAAAAATAAAACATTTGAAAACGGACCATTTTCCACATTTCTGAAGCAAGACGTAATGGGGGGGGTTATCTCTTTTGTCGAAAATCAGCTGTTTTTGCTTAAACATTAAATGCCTCCAAATAGTATTTAACTCCTTCGACGCTCATGACGAGCTCAGCTCGTCATGATGTACACCTCCATACACTCATGACGAGCTGAGCTTGTCATGAACAATGGAAATAATCCAAAGTCAGCACAGGAGGAAATTAACACTAGCATCGATGGTGTTAATTCACTTCCCAAACCCCTGGAAGCATGAAAATCACTTTAAACATGCTAATTTTAGCTCTAAAACTGATGATCCACCTACATATGTGAACTGACGTTCAAGAACAAAACATTTGAAAACGGACCATTTTTCACATTTCTGAAGCATGACGAAATAAGGGGGTTGTTATCTCATTTGCCGAAAATCAGCTGTTTTTGCTTAAACATTAAATCCCTCCAAATGGTATTTAATTAACTTCCCGGGGTGAAGAAACCCTTTTTGAGAACTCAGAGTGAGTAAATTGGCCATTTTCATGCACTTTTAACCATTCTATAAATCTTGTGTTTAGGGCCCCTGGAAGCATGAAAATCACTTTAAACATGCTAATTTTAGCTCTAACACTGATGATCCACCTACAAATGTGAACTGACGTTCAAAAATAAAACATTTGAAAACGGACCATTTTCCACATTTCTGAAGCATGACGTAATGGGGGGTGTTATCTCTTTTGTCGAAAATCAGCCGTTTTTGCTTGAACATTAAATGCCTCCAAATGGTATTTAACCCTTTCGATGCTCATGACGAGCTCAGCTCGTCATGATGCACAGTTGAGCTGTGCTGATGACGAGCTGAGCTCGTCATGAATCATGTACTAAAGCATTTTCCAGCACAGGGGGGGAAAACACCTAGCAGCCAAGGTGTTAATTAACTTCCTGGGGTGAAGAAACCCTTTTTGAGAACTCAGAGTGAGTAAATTGGCCATTTTCATGCACTTTTAACCATTCCATAAATCTTGTGTTTAGGGCCCCTGGAAGCATTAAAATCACTTTAAACATGCTAATTTTAGCTCTAACACTGATGATCCACCTACAAATGTGAACTGACGTTAAAAAAAAACCATTTGAAAACGGACAATTTTTCACATTTATTATTTATTTATTTTTAGGTTTTTATAGAGCGCGTAGTCACCCTCGAGTATCCCAGCGCTGAAACCTCGGACTCCTAAGGAGGGGGCAAAGAGAAGCTGCTGATGAATCAGGGGAAAAGTAGGGTTTTGAGGGACTTCCTGAATCGTAGGAGGTTTGGTTCAGCTCTGAGACTCGGGGGGAGCGCGTTCCATTTTTTTGCTGTGTTGACTGAGAAGCGGCGGCCACCTATGCGGGCCTTCTTCACCCTGGGGACAATGATAAGGTTTCCCTGTTCTGACCGGAGCGCTCTCGTCGGTCTGTATGGAGTGATCCAATTATTCAGAATAGGGGGGCCGGCGTTGTGCAGAACCTTGTGGGCTAGGCAGAGGGCTTTGAAAACGACTCTTTCCCTCACGGGGAGCCAATGAAGTTTCCTCAGAGCTGGTTTGGCTGATGTTCTGGCTGGGGTGTTCGTGATTAGGCGAGCTGCGGTATTCTGGGTCTTTTGCAGTATTTGGAGAGTGGCTTCCGGTGCTCCGAGGTAAATGGCATTGCTATAGTCCAGCCTGGATAGAACTAAGCCTTGAATCAGCAGAAGACGGGACTGGGATGGTAGTAAAGGGAGCACCTTTCTGCATGATCTGAGTAGGCCATAGCAGATGCTGGCTGTTTTCCTAGCCTGTGTCCTGAAGGTGAGATCTGTCTCCAGCCATACTCCCAGACTCTTAACCTCTGTCTTGGGAGTAGGGGGTTCACCCATACAGGCGGGCCAGAGGTTGGAGGGGAGGCTCATAGTTTTGTGACCTAGGAGCAGGATCTCTGTTTTTGACCCGTTTAGTTTGAGGTCTGAGTCACTCATCCATTGATGGACGTTGGAGAGGCAATCTCGAAGATTGGAGGGCTCTAGCTTGGGGTGGGAGAGTGTCACCACCAGCTGAGTGTCGTCAGCATAGCTGACGATAGTGACTCCGAATGGTGAGACCAGCTCCTCCAGTGGGGCCATATACACGTTGAAAAGCGTGGGGCTCAGTGAAGAGCCCTGAGGCACTCCACACCGGAGGGGGATAGAGGGGGAGCGGCTTTCTCCAGCTTTCTGAAGCATAACGTAATGGGGGGGTGTTATCTCTTTTGTCGAAAATCAGCCTTTTTTGCTTGAACATTAAATCCCTTCAAATAGTATTTAATTCACTTCCCGAGCCCCTGGAAGCATGAAAATCACTTTAAACATGCTAATTTTAGCTCTAAAACTGATGATCCGCCTACAAATGTGAACTGACCTTCAAAAATAAAACATTTGAAAACGGACCATTTTCCACATTTCTGAAGCATGACGTAATGGGGGGGTGTTATCTCTTTTGTCGAAAATCAGCCTTTTTTGCTTGAACATTAAATGCCTCCAAATGGTATTTAATTAACTTCCTGAGCCCCTGGAAGCAGGAAAATCACTTTAAACATGCTAATTTTAGCTCTAACACTGATGATCCACCTACAAATGTGAACTGACGTTCAAAAATAAAACATTTGAAAACGGACCATTTTCCACATTTCTGAAGCAAGACGTAATGGGGGGGTTATCTCTTTTGTCGAAAATCAGCCGTTTTTGCTTAAACATTAAATGCCTCCAAATGGTATTTAATTCACTTCCCAAACCCCTGGAAGCATGAAAATCACTTTAAAGATGCTAATTTTAGCTCTAAAACTGATGATCCACCTACAAATGTGAACTGACGTTCAAGAACAAAACATTTGAAAACGGACCATTTTTCACATTTCTGAAGCATGACGTAATAAGGGGGTTGTTATCTCTTTTGTCGAAAATCAGCCGTTTTTGCTTGAACATTAAATGCCTCCAAATGGTATTTAACCCTTTCGATGCTCATGACGAGCTCAGCTCGTCATGATGCAAAGTTGAGCTGTGCTGATGACGAGCTGAGCTCGTCATGAATCATGTACTAAAGCATTTTCCAGCACAGGGGGGGAAAACACCTAGCAGCCAAGGTGTTAATTAACTTCCTGGGGTGAAGAAACCCTTTTTGAGAACTCAGAGTGAGTAAATTGGCCATTTTCGTGCACTTTTAACCATTCCATAAATCTTGTGTTTAGGGCCCCTGGAAGCATGAAAATCACTTTAAACATGCTAATTTTAGTTCTAACACTGATGATCCACCTACAAATGTGAACCGACGTTAAAAAAAAAACATTTGAAAACGGACCATTTTCCACATTTCTGAAGCATGACATAATGAGGGGGTTATCTCTTTTGTCGAAAATCAGCCATTTTTGCTTGAACATTAAATGCCTCCAAATGGTATTTTATTAACTTCCTGAGCCCCTGGAAGCAGTAAAATCACTTTAAACATGCTAATTTTAGCTCTAACACTGATGATCCACCTACAAATGTGAACTGACGTTCAAAAATAAAACATTGAAAACGGACCATTTTCCACATTTCTGAAGCATGACGTAATGGGGGGGTTATCTCTTTTGTCGAAAATCAGCCATTTTTGCTCAAACATTAAATGCCTCAAAATATTATTTAATTCACTTCCCAAACCCCTGGAAGCATGAAAATCACTTTAAACATGCTAATTTTAGCTCTAAAACTGATGATCCACCTACAAATGTGAACTGACGTTCAAGAATAAAACATTTGAAAACGGACCATTTTTCACTTTTCTGAAGCATGACGTAATAAGGGGGTTGTTATCTCTTTTGTCGAAAATCAGCTGTTTTTGCTTAAACATTAAATCCCTCCAAATGGTATTTAATTAACTTCCAGGGGTGAAGAAACCCTTTTTGAGAACTCAGAGTGAGTAAATTGGCCATTTTCATGCACTTTTAACCATTCCATAAATCTTGTGTTTAGGGCCCCTAGAAGCATTAAAATCACTTTAAACATGCAAATTTTAGCTCTAACACTGATGATTCACCGACAAATGTGAACTGACGTTAAAAAATAAAACATTTGAAAACGGACCATTTTTCACATTTCTGAAGCATAACGTAATGGGGGGGTGTTATCTCTTTTGTCGAAAATCAGCCTTTTTTGCTTGAACATTAAATGCCTCCAAATGGTATTTAATTAACTTCCTGAGCCCCTGGAAGCAGGAAAATCACTTTAAACATGCTAATTTTAGCTCTAACACTGATGATCCACCTACACATGTGAACTGACGATCAAAAATAAAACATTTGAAAACGGACTATTTTCCACATTTCTGAAGCATGACGTAATGGGGGGTGTTATCTGTTTTGTCGAAAATCAGCCATTTTTGCTTGAACATTAAATCCCTTCAAATAGTATTTAATTCACTTCCCGAGCCCCTGGAAGCATGAAAATCACTTTAAACATGCTAATTTTAGCTCTAAAACTGATGATCCGCCTACAAATGTGAACTGACGTTCAAAAATAAAACATTTGAAAACGGACCATTTTCCACATTTCTGAAGCAAGACGTAATGGGGGGGGTGTTATCTCTTTTGTCGAAAATCAGCCGTTTTTGCTTAAACATTAAATGCCTCCAAATAGTATTTAATTCACTTCCCAAACCCCTGGAAGCATGAAAATCACTTTAAACATGCTAATTTTAGCTCTAACACTGATGATCCACCTACAAATGTGAACTGACGTTAAAAAAAAAAACATTTGAAAACGGACCATTTTCCACATTTCTGAAGCATGACATAATGAGGGGGTGTTATCTCTTTTGTCGAAAATCAGCCGTTTTTGCTTGAACATTAAATGCCTCCAAATGGTATTTTATTAACTTCCTGAGCCCCTGGAAGCATCAAAATCACTTTAAACATGCTAATTTTAGCTCTAACACTGATGATCCACCTACAAATGTGAACTGACGTTCAAAAATAAAACATTTGAAAACGGACCATTTTCCACATTTCTGAAGCATGACGTAATGGGGGGGTGTTATCTCTTTTGTCGAAAATCAGCCGTTTTTGCTTGAACATTAAATGCCTCCAAATGGTATTTCCTGGGGTGAAGAAACCCTTTTTGAGAACTCGGAGTGAGTAAATTTGCCATTTTCATGCACTTTTAACCATTCCATAAATCTTGTGTTTAGGGCCCCTGGAAGCATGAAAATCACTTTAAACATGCTAATTTTAGCTCTAACACTGATGATCCACCTACAAATGTGAACTGACGTTCAAAAATAAAACATTTGAAAACGGACCATTTTCCACATTTCTGAAGCATGACGTAATGGGGGGTGTTATCTCTTTTGTCGAAAATCTGCCGTTTTTGCATGAACATTAAATGCCTTCAAATGGTATTTAACCCTTTCGATGCTCATGACGAGCTGAGCTCGTCATGATGCACAGTTGAGCTGTGCTGATGACGAGCTGAGCTCGTCATGAATCATGTACTAAAGCATTTTCCAGCACAGGGGGGGAAAACGCCTAGCAGCCAAGGTGTTAATTAACTTCCTGGGGTGAAGAAACCCTTTTTGAGAACTCAGAGTGAGTAAATTGGCCATTTTCATGCACTTTTAACCATTCCATAAATCTTGTGTTTAGGGCCCCTGGAAGCATGAAAATCACTTTAAACATGCTAATTTTAGCTTTAACACTGATGATCCACCTACAAATGTGAACTGACGTTAAAAAAAAACCATTTGAAAACGGACCATTTTCCACATTTCTGAAGCATGACATAATGAGGGGGTTATCTCTTTTGTCGAAAATCAGCCATTTTTGCTTAAACATTAAATGCCTCAAAATAGTATTTAATTTACTTCCCAAACCCCTGGAAGCATGAAAATCACTTTAAACATGCTCATTTTAGCTCTAAAACTGATGATCCACCTACAAATGTGAACTGACGTTTAAGAATAAAAGATTTGAAAACGGACCATTTTTCACTTTTCTGAAGCATGACGTAATAAGGGGGTTGTTATCTCTTTTGTCGAAAATCAGCCGTTTTTGCTTGAACATTAAATGCCTCCAAATGGTATTTTATTAACTTCCTGAGCCCCTGGAAGCAGTAAAATCACTTTAAACATGCTAATTTTAGCTCTAACACTGATGATCCACCTACAAATGTGAACTGACATTCAAAAATAAAACATTTGAAAACGGACCATTTTCCACATTTCTGAAGCATGACGTAATGGGGGGTGTTATCTCTTTTGTCAAAAATCAGCCGTTTTTGCTTGAACATTAAATGCCTCCAAATGGTATTTAACCCTTTTGATGCTCATGACGAGCTCAGCTCGTCATGATGCACAGTTGAGCTGTGCTGATGACGAGCTGAGCTCGTCATGAATCATGTACTAAAGCATTTTCCAGCACAGGGGGGGAAAACACCTAGCAGCCAAGGTGTTAATTAACTTCCTGGGGTGAAGAAACCCTTTTTGAGAACTCAGAGTGAGTAAATTGGCCATTTTCATGCACTTTTAACCATTCCATAAATCTTGTGTTTAGGGCCCCTGGAAGCATTAAAATCACTTTAAACATGCTAATTTTAGCTCTAACACTGATGATCCACCTACAAATGTGAACTGACGTTAAAAAAAAACCATTTGAAAACGGACCATTTTTCACATTTATTATTTATTTATTTTTAGGTTTTTTTAGAGCGCGTAGTTACTCTCGAGTATCCCAGCGCTGAAACCTCGGACTCCTAAGGAGGGGGCAAAGAGAAGCTGCTGATGAATCAGGGGAAAAGTAGGGTTTTGAGGGACTTCCTGAATCGTAGGAGGTTTGGTTCAGCTCTGAGACTCGGGGGGAGCGCGTTCCATTTTTTTGCTGTGTTGACTGAGAAGCGGCGGCCACCTATGCGGGCCTTCTTCACCCTGGGGACAATGATAAGGTTTCCCTGTTCTGACCGGAGCGCTCTCATTGGTCTGTATGGAGTGATCCAATTATTCAGAATAGGGGGGCCGGCGTTGTGCAGAACCTTGTGGGCTAGGCAGAGGGCTTTGAAAATGACTCTTTCCCTCACGGGGAGCCAATGAAGTTTCCTCAGAGCCGGTTTGGCTGATGTTCTGGCTGGGGTGTTCGTGAGTAGGCGAGCTGCGGTATTCTGGGTCTTTTGCAGTATTTGGAGAGTGGCTTCCGGTGCTCCGAGGTAAATGGCATTGCTATAGTCCAGCCTGGATAGAACTAAGCCTTGAATCAGCAGAAGACGGGACTGGGATGGTAGTAAAGGGAGCACCTTTCTGCATGATCTGAGTAGGCCATAGCAGATGCCGGCTGTTTTCCTAGCCTGTGTCCTGAAGGTGAGATCTGTCTCCAGCCATACTCCCAGACTCTTAACCTCTGTCTTGGGAGTAGGGGGTTCACCCATACAGGCGGGCCAGAGGTTGGAGGGGAGGCTCATAGTTTTGTGACCTAGGAGCAGGATCTCTGTTTTTGACCCGTTTAGTTTGAGGTCTGAGTCACTCATCCATTGATGGACGTTGGAGAGGCAATCTCGAAGATTGGAGGGCTCTAGCTTGGGGTGGGAGAGTGTCACCACCAGCTGAGTGTCGTCAGCATAGCTGATGATAGTGACTCCGAATGGTGAGACCAGCTCCTCCAGTGGGGCCATATACACGTTGAAAAGCGTGGGGCTCAGTGAAGAGCCCTGAGGCACTCCACACCGGAGGGGGATAGAGGGGGAGCGGCTTTCTCCGGCTTTCTGAAGCATAACGTAATGGGGGGGTGTTATCTCTTTTGTCGAAAATCAGCCTTTTTTGCTTGAACATTAAATCCCTTCAAATAGTATTTAATTCACTTCCCGAGCCCCTGGAAGCATGAAAATCACTTTAAACATGCTAATTTTAGCTCTAAAACTGATGATCCGCCTACAAATGTGAACTGACCTTCAAAAATAAAACATTTGAAAACGGACCATTTTCCACATTTCTGAAGCATGACGTAATGGGGGGGTGTTATCTCTTTTGTCGAAAATCAGCCTTTTTTGCTTGAACATTAAATGCCTCCAAATGGTATTTAATTAACTTCCTGAGCCCCTGGAAGCAGGAAAATCACTTTAAACATGCTAATTTTAGCTCTAACACTGATGATCCACCTACAAATGTGAACTGACGTTCAAAAATAAAACATTTGAAAACGGACCATTTTCCACATTTCTGAAGCAAGACGTAATGGGGGGGTTATCTCTTTTGTCGAAAATCAGCCGTTTTTGCTTAAACATTAAATGCCTCCAAATGGTATTTAATTCACTTCCCAAACCCCTGGAAGCATGAAAATCACTTTAAACATGCTAATTTTAGCTCTAAAACTGATGATCCACCTACAAATGTGAACTGACGTTCAAGAACAAAACATTTGAAAACGGACCATTTTTCACATTTCTGAAGCATGACGTAATAAGGGGGTTGTTATCTCTTTTGCCGAAAATCAGCTGTTTTTGCTTAAACATTAAATCCCTCCAAATGGTATTTAATTAACTTCCCGGGGTGAAGAAACCCTTTTTGAGAACTCAGAGTGAGTAAATTGGCCATTTTCATGCACTTTTAACCATTCCATAAATCTTGTGTTTAGGGCCCCTGGAAGCATGAAAATCACTTTAAACATGCTAATTTAGCTCTAACACTGATGATCCACCTACAAATGTGAACTGACGTTAAAAAAAAAAACATTTGAAAACGGACCATTTTCCACATTTCTGAAGCATGACGTAATGGGGGGGTGTTATCTCTTTTATCAAAAATCAGCTGTTTTTGCTTGAACATTAAATGCCTCCAAATAGTATTTAATTAACTTCCCGAGCCCCTGAAAGCATGAAAATCACTTTAAACATGCTAATTTTAGCTCTGACACTGATGATCCACCTACAAATAAGAACTGACGTTCAAAAATAAACATTTGAAAATGGACCATTTTCCACATTTCTGAAGCATGACGTAATAAGGGGGTTGTTATCTCTTTTGTCGAAAATCAGCTGTTTTTGCTTAAACATTAAATCCCTCCAAATGGTATTTAATTAACTTCCAGGGGTGAAGAAACCCTTTTTGAGAACTCAGAGTGGGTAAATTGGCCATTTTCATGCACTTTTAACCATTCCATAAATCTTGTTTTTAGGGCCCCTGGAAGCATGAAAATCACTTTAAACATGCTAATTTTAGCTCTAACACTGATGATTCACCGACAAATGTGAACTGACGTTAAAAAATAAAACATTTGAAAACGGACCATTTTTCACATTTCTGAAGCATAACGTAATGGGGGGGGTGTTATCTCTTTTGTCGAAAATCAGCCTTTTTTGCTTGAACATTAAATGCCTCCAAATGGTATTTAATTAACTTCCTGAGCCCCTGGAAGCAGGAAAATCACTTTAAACATGCTAATTTTAGCTCTAACACTGATGATCCACCTACAAATGTGAACTGACGTTCAAAAATAAAACATTTGAAAACGGACCATTTTCCACATTTCTGAAGCATGACGTAATGGGGGGTGTTATCTGTTTTGTGGAAAATCAGCCGTTTTTACTTGATCATTAAATCCCTTCAAATAGTATTTAATTCACTTCCCGAGCCCCTGGAAGCATGAAAATCACTTTAAACATGCTAATTTTAGCTCTAAAACTGATGATCCGCCTACAAATGTGAACTGACGTTCAAAAATAAAACATTTGAAAACGGACCATTTTCCACATTTCTGAAGCATGACTTAATGGGGGGGGGGTTATCTCTTTTGTCGAAAATCAGCCGTTTTTGCTTGAACATTAAATCCCTCCAAATAGTATTTAATTCACTTCCCGAGCCCCTGGAATCATGAAAATCACTTTAAACATGCTAATTTTAGCTCTAAAACTGATGATCCGCCTACAAATGTGAACTGACGTTCAAAAATAAAACATTTGAAAACGGACCATTTTCCACATTTCTGAAGCATGACGTAATGGGGGGGGGGTTATCTCTTTTGTCGAAAATCAGCCGTTTTTGCTTGAACATTAAATGCCTCCAAATGGTATTTAATTAACTTCCTGGGGTGAAGAAACCCTTTTTGAGAACTCAGAGTGAGTAAATTGGCCATTTTCATGCACTTTTAACCATTCCATAAATCTTGTGTTTAGGGCCCCTGGAAGCATGAAAATCACTTTAAACATGCTAATTTTAGCTCTAACACTGATGATCCACCTACAAATGTGATCTGACGTTCAAAAATAAAACATTTGAAAACGGACCATTTTCCACATTTCTGAAGCATGACGTAATGGGGGTGTTATCTCTTTTGTCGAAAATCAGCCGTTTTTGCTTGAACATTAAATGCCTCCAAATCGTATTTAACCCTTTCGATGCTCATGACGAGCTCAGCTCGTCATGATGCACAGTTGAGCTGTGCTGATGACGAGCTGAGCTTGTCATGAATCATGTACTAAAGCATTTTCCAGCACAGAGGGGGAAAACGCCTAGCAGCCAAGGTGTTAATTAACTTCCTGGGGTGAAGAAACCCTTTTTGAGAACTCAGAGTGAGTAAATTGGCCATTTTCATGCACTTTTAACCATTCCATAAATCTTGTGTTAAGGGCCCTGGAAGTATGAAAATCACTTTAAACATGCCAATTTTAGCTCTAACACCGATGATCCACCTACAAATGTGAACTGACGTTCAAAAAAAAACATTTGAAAACGGACCATTTTCCACATTTCTGAAGCATGACATAATGAGGGGGTGTTATCTCTTTTGTCGAAAATCAGCCGTTTTTGCTTGAACATTAAATGCCTCCAAATGGTATTTTATTAACTTCCTGAGCCCCTGGAAGCAGGAAAATCACTTTAAACATGCTAATTTTAGCTCTAACACTGATGATCCACCTACAAATATGAACTGACGTTCAAAAATAAAACATTTGAAAACGGACCATTTTCCACATTTCTGAAGCATGACGTAATGGGGGGGTGTTATCTCGTTTGTCGAAAATCAGCCTTTTTTGCTTGAACATTAAATGCCTCCAAATGGTATTTAATTAACTTCCTGAGCCCCTGGAAGCAGGAAAATCACTTTAAACATGCTAATTTTAGCTCTAACACTGATGATCCACCCACAAATGTGAACTGACGTTCAAAAATAAAACATTTGAAAACGGACCATTTTCCACATTTCTGAAGCAAGACGTAATGGGGGGGGGTTATCTCTTTTGTCGAAAATCAGCTGTTTTTGCTTAAACATTAAATGCCTCCAAATAGTATTTAACTCCTTCGACGCTCATGACGAGCTCAGCTCGTCATGATGTACACCTCCATACACTCATGACGAGCTGAGCTTGTCATGAACAATGGAAATAATCCAAAGTCAGCACAGGAGGAAATTAACACTAGCATCGATGGTGTTAATTCACTTCCCAAACCCCTGGAAGCATGAAAATAACTTTAAACATGCTAATTTTAGCTCTAAAACTGATGATCCACCTACATATGTGAACTGACGTTCAAGAACAAAACATTTGAAAACGGACCATTTTTCACATTTCTGAAGCATGACGAAATAAGGGGGTTGTTATCTCATTTGCCGAAAATCAGCTGTTTTTGCTTAAACATTAAATCCCTCCAAATGGTATTTAATTAACTTCCCGGGGTGAAGAAACCCTTTTTGAGAACTCAGAGTGAGTAAATTGGCCATTTTCATGCACTTTTAACCATTCTATAAATCTTGTGTTTAGGGCCCCTGGAAGCATGAAAATCACTTTAAACATGCTAATTTTAGCTCTAACACTGATGATCCACCTACAAATGTGAACTGACGTTCAAAAATAAAACATTTGAAAACGGACCATTTTCCACATTTCTGAAGCATGACGTAATGGGGGGTGTTATCTCTTTTGTCGAAAATCAGCCGTTTTTGCTTGAACATTAAATGCCTCCAAATGGTATTTAACCCTTTCAATGCTCATGACGAGCTCAGCTCGTCATGATGCACAGTTGAGCTGTGCTGATGACGAGCTGAGCTCGTCATGAATCATGTACTAAAGCATTTTCCAGCACAGGGGGGGAAAACACCTAGCAGCCAAGGTGTTAATTAACTTCCTGGGGTGAAGAAACCCTTTTTGAGAACTCAGAGTGAGTAAATTGGCCATTTTCATGCACTTTTAACCATTCCATAAATCTTGTGTTTAGGGCCCCTGGAAGCATTAAAATCACTTTAAACATGCTAATTTTAGCTCTAACACTGATGATCCACCTACAAATGTGAACTGACGTTAAAAAAAAACCATTTGAAAACGGACCATTTTTCACATTTATTATTTATTTATTTTTAGGTTTTTATAGAGCGCGTAGTCACCCTCGAGTATCCCAGCGCTGAAACCTCGGACTCCTAAGGAGGGGGAAAAGAGAAGCTGCTGATGAATCAGGGGAAAAGTAGGGTTTTGAGGGACTTCCTGAATCGTAGGAGGTTTGGTTCAGCTCTGAGACTCGGGGGGAGCGCGTTCCATTTTTTTGCTGTGTTGACTGAGAAGCGGCGGCCACCTATGCGGGCCTTCTTCACCCTGGGGACAATGATAAGGTTTCCCTGTTCTGACCGGAGCGCTCTCGTCGGTCTGTATGGAGTGATCCAATTATTCAGAATAGGGGGGCCGGCGTTGTGCAGAACCTTGTGGGCTAGGCAGAGGGCTTTGAAAACGACTCTTTCCCTCACGGGGAGCCAATGAAGTTTCCTCAGAGCTGGTTTGGCTGATGTTCTGGCTGGGGTGTTCGTGAGTAGGCGAGCTGCGGTATTCTGGGTCTTTTGCAGTATTTGGAGAGTGGCTTCCGGTGCTCCGAGGTAAATGGCATTGCTATAGTCCAGCCTGGATAGAACTAAGCCTTGAATCAGCAGAAGACGGGACTGGGATGGTAGTAAAGGGAGCACCTTTCTGCATGATCTGAGTAGGCCATAGCAGATGCCGGCTGTTTTCCTAGCCTGTGTCCTGAAGGTGAGATCTGTCTCCAGCCATACTCCCAGACTCTTAACCTCTGTCTTGGGAGTAGGGGGTTCACCCATACAGGCGGGCCAGAGGTTGGAGGGGAGGCTCATAGTTTTGTGACCTAGGAGCAGGATCTCTGTTTTTGACCCGTTTAGTTTGAGGTCTGAGTCACTCATCCATTGATGGACGTTGGAGAGGCAATCTCGAAGATTGGAGGGCTCTAGCTTGGGGTGGGAGAGTGTCACCACCAGCTGAGTGTCGTCAGCATAGCTGACGATAGTGACTCCGAATGGTGAGACCAGCTCCTCCAGTGGGGCCATATACACGTTGAAAAGCGTGGGGCTCAGTGAAGAGCCCTGAGGCACTCCACACCGGAGGGGGATAGAGGGGGAGCGGCTTTCTCCAGCTTTCTGAAGCATAACGTAATGGGGGGGTGTTATCTCTTTTGTCGAAAATCAGCCTTTTTTGCTTGAACATTAAATCCCTTCAAATAGTATTTAATTCACTTCCCGAGCCCCTGGAAGCATGAAAATCACTTTAAACATGCTAATTTTAGCTCTAAAACTGATGATCCGCCTACAAATGTGAACTGACCTTCAAAAATAAAACATTTGAAAACGGACCATTTTCCACATTTCTGAAGCATGACGTAATGGGGGGGTGTTATCTCTTTTGTCGAAAATCAGCCTTTTTTGCTTGAACATTAAATGCCTCCAAATGGTATTTAATTAACTTCCTGAGCCCCTGGAAGCAGGAAAATCACTTTAAACATGCTAATTTTAGCTCTAACACTGATGATCCACCTACAAATGTGAACTGACGTTCAAAAATAAAACATTTGAAAACGGACCATTTTCCACATTTCTGAAGCAAGACGTAATGGGGGGGTTATCTCTTTTGTCGAAAATCAGCCGTTTTTGCTTAAACATTAAATGCCTCCAAATGGTATTTAATTCACTTCCCAAACCCCTGGAAGCATGAAAATCACTTTAAACATGCTAATTTTAGCTCTAAAACTGATGATCCACCTACAAATGTGAACTGACGTTCAAGAACAAAACATTTGAAAACGGACCATTTTTCACATTTCTGAAGCATGACGTAATAAGGGGGTTGTTATCTCTTTTGCCGAAAATCAGCTGTTTTTGCTTAAACATTAAATCCCTCCAAATGGTATTTAATTAACTTCCCGGGGTGAAGAAACCCTTTTTGAGAACTCAGAGTGAGTAAATGGGCCATTTTCATGCACTTTTAACCATTCCATAAATCTTGTGTTTAGGGCCCCTGGAAGCATGAAAATCACTTTAAACATGCTAATTTAGCTCTAACACTGATGATCCACCTACAAATGTGAACTGACGTTAAAAAAAAAACATTTGAAAACGGACCATTTTCCACATTTCTGAAGCATGACATAATGAGGGGGTGTTATCTCTTTTGTCGAAAATCAGCCGTTTTTGCTTGAACATTAAATGCCTCCAAATGGTATTTTATTAACTTCCTGAGCCCCTGGAAGCATGAAAATCACTTTAAACATGCTAATTTTAGCTCTAACACTGATGATCCACCTACAAATGTGAACTGACGTTCAAAAATAAAACATTTGAAAACGGACCATTTTCCACATTTCTGAAGCATGACGTAATGGGGGGTGTTATCTCTTTTGTCGAAAATCAGCCGTTTTTGCTTGAACATTAAATGCCTCCAAATGGTATTTAACCCTTTCGATGCTCATGACGAGCTCAGCTCGTCATGATGCAAAGTTGAGCTGTGCTGATGACGAGCTGAGCTCGTCATGAATCATGTACTAAAGCATTTTCCAGCACAGGGGGGGAAAACACCTAGCAGCCAAGGTGTTAATTAACTTCCTGGGGTGAAGAAACCCTTTTTGAGAACTCAGAGTGAGTAAATTGGCCATTTTCGTGCACTTTTAACCATTCCATAAATCTTGTGTTTAGGGCCCCTGGAAGCATGAAAATCACTTTAAACATGCTAATTTTAGTTCTAACACTGATGATCCACCTACAAATGTGAACTGACGTTAAAAAAAAAAACATTTGAAAACGGACCATTTTCCACATTTCTGAAGCATGACATAATGAGGGGGTTATCTCTTTTGTCGAAAATCAGCCATTTTTGCTTGAACATTAAATGCCTCCAAATGGTATTTTATTAACTTCCTGAGCCCCTGGAAGCAGTAAAATCACTTTAAACATGCTAATTTTAGCTCTAACACTGATGATCCACCTACAAATGTGAACTGACGTTCAAAAATAAAACATTGAAAACGGACCATTTTCCACATTTCTGAAGCATGACGTAATGGGGGGGTTATCTCTTTTGTCGAAAATCAGCCATTTTTGCTCAAACATTAAATGCCTCAAAATATTATTTAATTCACTTCCCAAACCCCTGGAAGCATGAAAATCACTTTAAACATGCTAATTTTAGCTCTAAAACTGATGATCCACCTACAAATGTGAACTGACGTTCAAGAATAAAACATTTGAAAACGGACCATTTTTCACTTTTCTGAAGCATGACGTAATAAGGGGGTTGTTATCTCTTTTGTCGAAAATCAGCTGTTTTTGCTTAAACATTAAATCCCTCCAAATGGTATTTAATTAACTTCCAGGGGTGAAGAAACCCTTTTTGAGAACTCAGAGTGAGTAAATTGGCCATTTTCATGCACTTTTAACCATTCCATAAATCTTGTGTTTAGGGCCCCTAGAAGCATTAAAATCACTTTAAACATGCAAATTTTAGCTCTAACACTGATGATTCACCGACAAATGTGAACTGACGTTAAAAAATAAAACATTTGAAAACGGACTATTTTCCACATTTCTGAAGCATGACGTAATGGGGGGTGTTATCTGTTTTGTCGAAAATCAGCCATTTTTGCTTGAACATTAAATCCCTTCAAATAGTATTTAATTCACTTCCCGAGCCCCTGGAAGCATGAAAATCACTTTAAACATGCTAATTTTAGCTCTAAAACTGATGATCCGCCTACAAATGTGAACTGACGTTCAAAAATAAAACATTTGAAAACGGACCATTTTCCACATTTCTGAAGCATGACGTAATGGGGGGGTGTTATCTCTTTTGTCGAAAATCAGCCTTTTTTGCTTGAACATTAAATGCCTCCAAATGGTATTTAATTAACTTCCTGAGCCCCTGGAAGCAGGAAAATCACTTTAAACATGCTAATTTTAGCTCTAACACTGATGATCCACCTACAAATGTGAACTGACGTTCAAAAATAAAACATTTGAAAACGGACCATTTTCCACATTTCTGAAGCAAGACGTAATGGGGGGGGTGTTATCTCTTTTGTCGAAAATCAGCCGTTTTTGCTTAAACATTAAATGCCTCCAAATAGTATTTAATTCACTTCCCAAACCCCTGGAAGCATGAAAATCACTTTAAACATGCTAATTTTAGCTCTAACACTGATGATCCACCTACAAATGTGAACTGACGTTAAAAAAAAAAACATTTGAAAACGGACCATTTTCCACATTTCTGAAGCATGACATAATGAGGGGGTGTTATCTCTTTTGTCGAAAATCAGCCGTTTTTGCTTGAACATTAAATGCCTCCAAATGGTATTTTATTAACTTCCTGAGCCCCTGGAAGCATGAAAATCACTTTAAACATGCTAATTTTAGCTCTAACACTGATGATCCACCTACAAATGTGAACTGACGTTCAAAAATAAAACATTTGAAAACGGACCATTTTCCACATTTCTGAAGCATGACGTAATGGGGGGGTGTTATCTCTTTTGTCGAAAATCAGCCGTTTTTGCTTGAACATTAAATGCCTCCAAATGGTATTTCCTGGGGTGAAGAAACCCTTTTTGAGAACTCGGAGTGAGTAAATTTGCCATTTTCATGCACTTTTAACCATTCCATAAATCTTGTGTTTAGGGCCCCTGGAAGCATGAAAATCACTTTAAACATGCTAATTTTAGCTCTAACACTGATGATCCACCTACAAATGTGAACTGACGTTCAAAAATAAAACATTTGAAAACGGACCATTTTCCACATTTCTGAAGCATGACGTAATGGGGGGTGTTATCTCTTTTGTCGAAAATCAGCCGTTTTTGCATGAACATTAAATGCCTTCAAATGGTATTTAACCCTTTCGATGCTCATGACGAGCTGAGCTCGTCATGATGCACAGTTGAGCTGTGCTGATGACGAGCTGAGCTCGTCATGAATCATGTACTAAAGAATTTTCCAGCACAGGGGGGGAAAACGCCTAGCAGCCAAGGTGTTAATTAACTTCCTGGGGTGAAGAAACCCTTTTTGAGAACTCAGAGTGAGTAAATTGGCCATTTTCATGCACTTTTAACCATTCCATAAATCTTGTGTTTAGGGCCCCTGGAAGCATGAAAATCACTTTAAACATGCTAATTTTAGCTCTAACACTGATGATCCACCTACAAAAGTGAACTGACGTTAAAAAAAAACCATTTGAAAACGGACCATTTTCCACATTTCTGAAGCATGACATAATGAGGGGGTTATCTCTTTTGTCGAAAATCAGCCATTTTTGCTTAAACATTAAATGCCTCAAAATAGTATTTAATTTACTTCCCAAACCCCTGGAAAAATGAAAATCACTTTAAACATGCTCATTTTAGCTCTAAAACTGATGATCCACCTACAAATGTGAACTGACGTTTAAGAATAAAACATTTGAAAACGGACCATTTTTCACTTTTCTGAAGCATGACGTAATAAGGGGGTTGTTATCTCTAATGTCGAAAATCAGCCGTTTTTGCTTGAACATTAAATGCCTCCAAATGGTATTTTATTAACTTCCTGAGCCCCTGGAAGCAGTAAAATCACTTTAAACATGCTAATTTTAGCTCTAACACTGATGATCCACCTACAAATGTGAACTGACATTCAAAAATAAAACATTTGAAAACGGACCATTTTCCACATTTCTGAAGCATGACGTAATGGGTGGTGTTATCTCTTTTGTCGAAAATCAGCCGTTTTTGCTTGAACATTAAATGCCTCCAAATGGTATTTAACCCTTTTGATGCTCATGACGAGCTCAGCTCGTCATGATGCACAGTTGAGCTGTGCTGATGACGAGCTGAGCTCGTCATGAATCATGTACTAAAGCATTTTCCAGCACAGGGGGGGAAAACACCTAGCAGCCAAGGTGTTAATTAACTTCCTGGGGTGAAGAAACCCTTTTTGAGAACTCAGAGTGAGTAAATTGGCCATTTTCATGCACTTTTAACCATTCCATAAATCTTGTGTTTAGGGCCCCTGGAAGCATTAAAATCACTTTAAACATGCTAATTTTAGCTCTAACACTGATGATCCACCTACAAATGTGAACTGACGTTAAAAAAAAACCATTTGAAAACGGACCATTTTTCACATTTATTATTTATTTATTTTTAGTTTTTTTTAGAGCGCGTAGTTACTCTCGAGTATCCCAGCGCTGAAACCTCGGACTCCTAAGGAGGGGGCAAAGAGAAGCTGCTGATGAATCAGGGGAAAAGTAGGGTTTTGAGGGACTTCCTGAATCGTAGGAGGTTTGGTTCAGCTCTGAGACTCGGGGGGAGCGCGTTCCATTTTTTTGCTGTGTTGACTGAGAAGCGGCGGCCACCTATGCGGGCCTTCTTCACCCTGGGGACAATGATAAGGTTTCCCTGTTCTGACCGGAGCGCTCTCGTCGGTCTGTATGGAGTGATCCAATTATTCAGAATAGGGGGGCCGGCGTTGTGCAGAACCTTGTGGGCTAGGCAGAGGGCTTTGAAAACGACTCTTTCCCTCACGGGGAGCCAATGAAGTTTCCTCAGAGCTGGTTTGGCTGATGTTCTGGCTGGGGTGTTCGTGAGTAGGCGAGCTGCGGTATTCTGGGTCTTTTGCAGTATTTGGAGAGTGGCTTCCGGTGCTCCGAGGTAAATGGCATTGCTATAGTCCAGCCTGGATAGAACTAAGCCTTGAATCAGCAGAAGACGGAACTGGGATGGTAGTAAAGGGAGCACCTTTCTGCATGATCTGAGTAGGCCATAGCAGATGCCGGCTGTTTTCCTAGCCTGTGTCCTGAAGGTGAGATCTGTCTCCAGCCATACTCCCAGACTCTTAACCTCTGTCTTGGGAGTAGGGGGTTCACCCATACAGGCGGGCCAGAGGTTGGAGGGGAGGCTCATAGTTTTGTGACCTAGGAGCAGGATCTCTGTTTTTGACCCGTTTAGTTTGAGGTCTGAGTCACTCATCCATTGATGGACGTTGGAGAGGCAATCTCGAAGATTGGAGGGCTCTAGCTTGGGGTGGGAGAGTGTCACCACCAGCTGAGTGTCGTCAGCATAGCTGATGATAGTGACTCCGAATGGTGAGACCAGCTCCTCCAGTGGGGCCATATACACGTTGAAAAGCGTGGGGCTCAGTGAAGAGCCCTGAGGCACTCCACACCGGAGGGGGATAGAGGGGGAGCGGCTTTCTCCGGCTTTCTGAAGCATAACGTAATGGGGGGGTGTTATCTCTTTTGTCGAAAATCAGCCTTTTTTGCTTGAACATTAAATCCCTTCAAATAGTATTTAATTCACTTCCCGAGCCCCTGGAAGCATGAAAATCACTTTAAACATGCTAATTTTAGCTCTAAAACTGATGATCCGCCTACAAACGTGAACTGACCTTCAAAAATAAAACATTTGAAAACGGACCATTTTCCACATTTCTGAAGCATGACGTAATGGGGGGGTGTTATCTCTTTTGTCGAAAATCAGCCATTTTTTGCTTGAACATTAAATGCCTCCAAATGGTATTTAATTAACTTCCTGAGCCCCTGGAAGCAGGAAAATCACTTTAAACATGCTAATTTTAGCTCTAACACTGATGATCCACCTACAAATGTGAACTGACGTTCAAAAATAAAACATTTGAAAACGGACCATTTTCCACATTTCTGAAGCAAGACGTAATGGGGGGGTGTTATCTCTTTTGTCGAAAATCAGCCGTTTTTGCTTAAACATTAAATGCCTCCAAATGGTATTTAATTCACTTCCCAAACCCCTGGAAGCATGAAAATCACTTTAAACATGCTAATTTTAGCTCTAAAACTGATGATCCACCTACAAATGTGAACTGACGTTCAAGAACAAAACATTTGAAAACGGACCATTTTTCACATTTCTGAAGCATGACGTAATAAGGGGGTTGTTATCTCTTTTGCCGAAAATCAGCTGTTTTTGCTTAAACATTAAATCCCTCCAAATGGTATTTAATTAACTTCCCGGGGTGAAGAAACCCTTTTTGAGAACTCAGAGTGAGTAAATTGGCCATTTTCATGCACTTTTAACCATTCCATAAATCTTGTGTTTAAGGCCCCTGGAAGCATGAAAATCACTTTAAACATGCTAATTTAGCTCTAACACTGATGATCCACCTACAAATGTGAACTGACGTTAAAAAAAAAAACATTTGAAAACGGACCATTTTCCACATTTCTGAAGCATGACATAATGAGGGGGTGTTATCTCTTTTGTCGAAAATCAGCCGTTTTTGCTTGAACATTAAATGCCTCCAAATGGTATATTATTAACTTCCAGAGCCCCTGGAAGCAGGAAAATCACTTTGAACATGCTAATTTTAGCTCTAACACTGATGATCCACCTACAAATGTGAACTGACGTTCAAAAATAAAACATTTGAAAACTGACCATTTTCCACATTTCTGAAGCATGACGTAATGGGGGGTGTTATCTGTTTTGTCGAAAATCAGCCGTTTTTGCTTGAACATTAAATCCCTTCAATTAGTATTTAATTCACTTCCCGAGCCCCTGGAAGCATGAAAATCACTTTAAAAATGCTAATTTTAGCTCTAAAACTGATGATCCGCCTACAAATGTGAACTGACGTTCAAAAATAAAACATTTGAAAACGGACCATTTTCCACATTTCTGAAGCAAGACGTAATGGGGGGGGTTATCTCTTTTGTCTTAAATCAGCCGTTTTTGCTTAAACATTAAATGCCTCCAAATAGTATTTAATTCACTTCCCAAACCCCTGGAAGCATGAAAATCACTTTAAACATGCTAATTTTAGCTCTAAAACTGATGATCCACCTACAAATGTGAACTGAAGTTCAAGAACAAAACATTGTAAAACGGACCATTTTTCACATTTCTGAAGCATGACGTAATAAAGGGGTTGTTATCTCTTTTGCCGAAAATCAGCTGTTTTGGCTTAAACATTAAATGCCTCCAAATGGTATTTAATTAACTTCCCGGGGTGAAGAAACCCTTTTTGATAACTCAGAGTGAGTAAATTGGCCATTTTCATGCACTTTTAACCATTCCATAAATCTTGTGTTTAGGGCCCCTGGAAGCATGAAAATCACTTTAAACATGCTAATTTTAGCTCTAACACTGATGATCCACCTACAAATGTGAACTGACGTTCAAAAATAAAACATTTGAAAACGGACCATTTTCCACATTTCTGAAGCATGACGTAATGGGGGGGTGTTATCTCTTTTGTCAAAAACTCAGCTGTTTTTGCTTGAACATTAAGTGCCTCCAAATGGTATTTAATTACCTTCCCGTAGTGAAAAAACCCTTTTTGATAACTCAGAGTGAGTAAATTGGCCATTTTCATGCACTTTTAACCATTCCATAAATCTTGTGTTTAGGGCCCCTGGAAGCATGAAAATCACTTTAAACATGCTAATTTTAGCTCTAACACTGATGATCCACCTACAAATGTGAACTGACGTTAAATAATAAAACATTTAAAAACTGACCATTTTTCACATTTCTGAAGCATGACGTAATGGGGGGGTGTTATCTCTTTTATCAAAAATCAGCTGTTTTTGCTTGAACATTAAATGCCTCCAAATAGTATTTAATTAACTTCCCGAGCCCCTGAAAGCATGAAAATCACTTTAAACATGCTAATTTTAGCTCTGACACTGATGATCCACCTACAAATAAGAACTGACGTTCAAAAATAAACATTTGAAAATGGACCATTTTCCACATTTCTGAAGCATGACGTAATAAGGGGGTTGTTATCTCTTTTGTCGAAAATCAGCTGTTTTTGCTTAAACATTAAATCCATCCAAATGGTATTTAATTAACTTCCAGGGGTGAAGAAACCCTTTTTGAGAACTCAGAGTGAGTAAATTGGCCATTTTCATGCACTTTTAACCATTCCATAAATCTTGTTTTTAGGGCCCCTGGAAGCATGAAAATCACTTTAAACATGCTAATTTTAGCTCTAACACTGATGATTCACCGACAAATGTGAACTGACGTTAAAAAATAAAACATTTGAAAACGGACCATTTTTCACATTTCTGAAGCATAACGTAATGGGGGGGGGGGTGTTATCTCTTTTGTCGAAAATCAGCCTTTTTTGCTTGAACATTAAATGCCTCCAAATGGTATTTAATTAACTTCCTGAGCCCCTGGAAGCAGGAAAATCACTTTAAACATGCTAATTTTAGCTCTAACACTGATGATCCACCTACAAATGTGAACTGACGTTCAAAAATAAAACATTTGAAAACGGACCATTTTCCACATTTCTGAAGCATGACGTAATGGGGGGTGTTATCCGTTTTGTGGAAAATCAGCCGTTTTTACTTGATCATTAAATCCCTTCAAATAGTATTTAATTCACTTCCTGAGCCCCTGGAAGCATGAAAATCACTTTAAACATGCTAATTTTAGCTCTAAAACTGATGATCCGCCTACAAATGTGAACTGACGTTCAAAAATAAAACATTTGAAAATGGACCATTTTCCACATTTCTGAAGCATGACTTAATGGGGGGGGGGGTTATCTCTTTTGTCGAAAATCAGCCGTTTTTGCTTGAACATTAAATCCCTCCAAATAGTATTTAATTCACTTCCCGAGCCCCTGGAATCATGAAAATCACTTTAAACATGCTAATTTTAGCTCTAATACTGATGATCCACCTACAAATGTGAACTGACGTTCAAAAATAAAACATTTGAAAACGGACCATTTTCCACATTTCTGAAGCATGACGTAATGGGGGGGTGTTATCTCTTTTGTTGAAAATCAGCCGTTTTTGCTTGAACATTAAATGCCTCCAAATGGTATTTAATTAACTTCCTGGGGTGAAGAAACCCTTTTTGAGAACTCAGAGTGAGTAAATTGGCCATTTTCATGCACTTTTAACCATTCCATAAATCTTGTGTTTAGGGCCCCTGGAAGCATGAAAATCACTTTAAACATGCTAATTTTAGCTCTAACACTGATGATCCACCTACAAATGTGATCTGACGTTCAAAAATAAAACATTTGAAAACGGACCATTTTCCACATTTCTGAAGCATGACGTAATGGGGGTGTTATCTCTTTTGTCGAAAATCAGCCGTTTTTGCTTGAACATTAAATGCCTCCAAATGGTATTTAACCCTTTCGATGCTCATGACGAGCTCAGCTCGTCATGATGCACAGTTGAGCTGTGCTGATGACGAGCTGAGCTTGTCATGAATCATGTACTAAAGCATTTTCCAGCACAGGGGGGGAAAACGCCTAGCAGCCAAGGTGTTAATTAACTTCCTGGGGTGAAGAAACCCTTTTTGGGAACTCAGAGTGAGTAAATTGACCATTTTCATGCACTTTTAACCATTCCATAAATCTTGTGTTAAGGGCCCTGGAAGTATGAAAATCACTTTAAACATGCCAATTTTAGCTCTAACACCGATGATCCACCTACAAATGTGAACTGACGTTCAAAAAAAAACATTTGAAAACGGACCATTTTCCACATTTCTGAAGCATGACATAATGAGGGGGTGTTATCTCTTTTGTCGAAAATCAGCCGTTTTTGCTTGAACATTAAATGCCTCCAAATGGTATTTTATTAACTTCCTGAGCCCCTGGAAGCAGGAAAATCACTTTAAACATGCTAATTTTAGCTCTAACACTGATGATCCACCTACAAATATGAACTGACGTTCAAAAATAAAACATTTGAAAACGGACCATTTTCCACATTTCTGAAGCATGACGTAATGGGGGGGTGTTATCTCGTTTGTCGAAAATCAGCCTTTTTTGCTTGAACATTAAATGCCTCCAAATGGTATTTAATTAACTTCCTGAGCCCCTGGAAGCAGGAAAATCACTTTAAACATGCTAATTTTAGCTCTAACACTGATGATCCACCCACAAATGTGAACTGACGTTCAAAAATAAAACATTTGAAAACGGACCATTTTCCACATTTCTGAAGCAAGACGTAATGGGGGGGGGTTATCTCTTTTGTCGAAAATCAGCTGTTTTTGCTTAAACATTAAATGCCTCCAAATAGTATTTAACTCCTTCGACGCTCATGACGAGCTCAGCTCGTCATGATGTACACCTCCATACACTCATGACGAGCTGAGCTTGTCATGAACAATGGAAATAATCCAAAGTCAGCACAGGAGGAAATTAACACTAGCATCGATGGTGTTAATTCACTTCCCAAACCCCTGGAAGCATGAAAATCACTTTAAACATGCTAATTTTAGCTCTAAAACTGATGATCCACCTACATATGTGAACTGACGTTCAAGAACAAAACATTTGAAAACGGACCATTTTTCACATTTCTGAAGCATGACGAAATAAGGGGGTTGTTATCTCATTTGCCGAAAATCAGCTGTTTTTGCTTAAACATTAAATCCCTCCAAATGGTATTTAATTAACTTCCCGGGGTGAAGAAACCCTTTTTGAGAACTCAGAGTGAGTAAATTGGCCATTTTCATGCACTTTTAACCATTCTATAAATCTTGTGTTTAGGGCCCCTGGAAGCATGAAAATCACTTTAAACATGCTAATTTTAGCTCTAACACTGATGATCCACCTACAAATGTGAACTGACGTTAAAAAAAAAAACATTTGAAAACGGACCATTTTCCACATTTCTGAAGCATGACATAATGAGGGGGTGTTATCTCTTTTGTCGAAAATCAGCCGTTTTTGCTTGAACATTAAATGCCTCCAAATGGTATTTTATTAACTTCCTGAGCCCCTGGAAGCAGGAAAATCACTTTAAACATGCTAATTTTAGCTCTAACACTGATGATCCACCTACAAATGTGAACTGACGTTCAAAAATAAAACATTTGAAAACGGACCATTTTCCACATTTCTGAAGCATGACGTAATGGGGGGGTTATCTCTTTTGTCGAAAATCAGCCATTTTTGCCTAAACATTAAATGCCTCAAAATAGTATTTAATTCACTTCCCAAACCCCTGGAAGCATGAAAATCACTTTAAACATGCTAATTTTAGCTCTAAAACTGATGATCCACCTACAAATGTGAACTGACGTTCAAGAATAAAACATTTGAAAACGGACCATTTTTCACTTTTCTGAAGCATGACGTAATAAGGGGGTTTTTATCTCTTTTGTCGAAAATCAGCTGTTTTTGCTTTAACATTAAATCCCTCCAAATGGTATTTAATTAACTTCCAGGGGTGAAGAAACCCTTTTTGAGAACTCAGAGTGAGTAAATTAGCCATTTTCATGCACTTTTAACCATTCCATAAATCTTTTGTTTAGGGCCCCTGGAAGCATGAAAATCACTTTAAACATGCTAATTTTAGCTCTAACACTGATGATTCACCTACAAATGTGAACTGACGTTAAAAAATAAAACATTTGAAAACGGACCATTTTTCACATTTCTGAAGCATAACGTAATGGGGGGGGGTGTTATCTCTTTTGTCGAAAATCAGCCTTTTTTGCTTGAACATTAAATGCCTCCAAATGGTATTTAATTAACTTCCTGAGCCCCTGGAAGCAGGAAAATCACTTTAAACATGCTAATTTTGGCTCTAACACTGATGATCCACCTACAAATGTGAACTGACGTTAAAAAATAAAACATTTGAAAACGGACCATTTTCCACATTTCTGAAGCATGACGTAATGGGGGTGTTATCTGTTTTGTCGAAAATCAGCCGTTTTTGCTTGAACATTAAATCCCTTCAAATAGTATTTAATTCACTTCCCGAGCCCCTGGAAGCATGAAAATCACTTTAAACATGCTAATTTTAGCTCTAAAACTGATGATCCGCCTACAAATGTGAACTGACGTTCAAAAATAAAACATTTGAAAACGGACCATTTTCCACATTTCTGAAGCATGACGTAATGGGGGGGTGTTATCTCTTTTGTCGAAAATCAGCTTTTTTTGCTTGAACATTAAATGCCTCCAAATGGTATTTAATTAACTTCCTGAGCCCCTGGAAGCAGGAAAATCACTTTAAACATGCTAATTTTAGCTCTAACACTGATGATCCACCTACAAATGTGAACTGACGTTCAAAAATAAAACATTTGAAAACGGACCATTTTCCACATTTCTGAAGCAAGACGTATAGGGGGGGTTATCTCTTTTGTCGAAAATCAGCCGTTTTTGCTTAAACATTAAATGCCTCCAAATAGTATTTAATTCACTTCTCAAACCCCTGGAAGCATGAAAATCACTTTAAACATGCTAATTTTAGCTCTAAAACTGATGATCCACCTACAAATGTGAACTGACGTTCAAGAACAAAACATTTGAAAACGGACCATTTTTCACATTTCTGAAGCATGACGTAATGGGGGGTGTTATCTCTTTTGTCGAAAATCAGCCATTTTTGCTTGAACATTAAATGCCTCCAAATGGTATTTAATTAACTTCCCGGGGTGAAGAAACCCTTTTTGAGAACTCAGAGTGAGTAAATTGGCCATTTTCATGCACTTTTAACCATTCCATAAATCTTGTGTTTAGGGCCCCTGGAAGCATGAAAATCACTTTAAACATGCTAATTTTAGCTCTAACACTGATGATCCACCTACAAATGTGAACTGACATTCAAAAATGAAACATTTGAAAACGGACCATTTTCCACATTTCTGAAGCATGACGTAATGGGGGGGTGTTATCTCTTTTGTCGAAAATCAGCCTTTTTTGCTTGAACATTAAATGCCTCCAAATGGTATTTAATTAACTTCCTGAGCCCCTGGAAGCAGGAAAATCACTTTAAACATGCTAATTTTAGCTCTAACACTGATGATCCACCCACAAATGTGAACTGACGTTCAAAAATAAAACATTTGAAAACGGACCATTTTCCACATTTCAGAAGCAAGACGTAATGGGGGGGTTTATCTCTTTTGTCGAAAATCAGCCGTTTTTGCTTAAACATTAAATGCCTCCAAATAGTATTTAATTCACTTCCCAAACCCCTGAAGCATGAAAATCACTTTACACATGCTAATTTTAGCTCTAAAACTGATGATCCACCTACAAATGTGAACTGACGTTCAAGAACAAAACATTTGAAAACGGACCATTTTTCACATTTCTGAAGCATGACGAAATAAGGGGGTTGTTATCTCTTTTGCCGAAAATCAGCTGTTTTTGCTTAAACATTAAATCCCTCCAAATGGTATTTAATTAACTTCCTGGGGTGAAGAAACCCTTTTTGAGAACTCAGAGTGAGTAAATTGGCCATTTTCATGCACGTTTAACCATTCTATAAATCTTGTGTTTAGGGCCCCTGGAAGCATGAAAATCACTTTAAACATGCTAATTTTAGCTCCAACACTGATGATCCACCTACAAATGTGAACTGACGTTAAAAAAAAAAAACATTTGAAAACGGACCATTTTCCACATTTCTGAAGCATGACATAATGAGGGGGTGTTATCTCTTTTTTGAAAATCAGCCGTTTTTGCTTGAACATTAAATGCCTCCAAATGGTATTTTATTAACTTCCTGAGCCCCTGGAAGCAGGAAAATCACTTTAAACATGCTAATTTTAGCTCTAACACTGATGATCCACCTACAAATGTGAACTGACGTTCAAAAATAAAACATTTGAAAACTACCATTTTCCACATTTCTGAAGCATGACGTAATGGGGGGGTTATATCTTTTGTCGAAAATCAGCCATTTTTGCTTAAACATTAAATGCCGCAAAATAGTATTTAATTCACTTCCCAAACCCCTGGAAGCATGAAAATCACTTTAAACATGCTAATTTTAGCTCTAAAACTGATGATCCACCTATAAATGTGAACTGACGTTCAAGAATAAAACATTTGAAAACGGACCATTTTTCACTTTTCTGAAGCATGACGTAATAAGGGGTTTTTTATCTCTTTTGTCGAAAATCAGCTGTTTTTGCTTTAACATTAAATCCCTCCAAATGGTATTTAATTAACTTCCAGGGGTGAAGAAACCCTTTTTGAGAACTCAGAGTGAGTAAATTGGCCATTTTCATGCACTTTTAACCATTCCATAAATCTTTTGTTTAGGGCCCCTGGAAGCATGAAAATCACTTTAAACATGCTAATTTTAGCTCTAACACTGATGATTCACCTACAAATGTGAACTGACGTTAAAAAATAAAACATTTGAAAAAGGACCATTTTTCACATTTCTGAAGCATAACGTAATGGGGGGGGGTGTTATCTCTTTTGTCGAAAATCAGCCTTTTTTGCTTGAACATTAAATGCCTCCAAATGGTATTTAATTAACTTCCTGAGCCCCTGGAAGCAGGAAAATCACTTTAAACATGCTAATTTTAGCTCTAACACTGATGATCCACCTACAAATGTGAACTGACGTTCAAAAATAAAACATTTGAAAACGGACCATTTTCCACATTTCTGAAGCATGACGTAATGGGGGGTGTTATCTGTTTTGTCGAAAATCAGCCGTTTTTGCTTGAACATTAAATCCCTTCAAATAGTATTTAATTCACTTCCGGAGCCCCTGGAAGCATGAAAATCACTTTAAACATGCTAATTTTAGCTCTAAAACTGATGATCCGCCTACAAATGCGAACTGACGTTCAAAAATAAAACATTTGAAAACGGACCATTTTCCACATTTCTGAAGCAAGACGTATAGGGGGGGGTTATCTCTTTTGTCGAAAATCAGCCGTTTTTGCTTAAACATTAAATGCCTCCAAATAGTATTTAATTCACTTCCCAAACCCCTGGAAGCATGAAAATCACTTTAAACATGCTAATTTTAGCTCTAAAACTGATGATCCACCTACAAATGTGAACTGACGTTCAAGAACAAAACATTTGAAAACGGACCATTTTTCACATTTCTGAAGCATGACGTAATGGGGGGGTGTTATCTCTTTTGTCGAAAATCAGCCATTTTTGCTTGAACATTAAATGCCTCCAAATGGTATTTAATTAACTTCCCGGGGGGAAGAAACCCTTTTTGAGAACTCAGAGTGAGTAAATTGGCCATTTTCATGCACTTTTAACCATTCCATAAATCTTGTGTTTAGGGCCCCTGGAAGCATGAAAATCACTTTAAACATGCTAATTTTAGCTCTAACACTGATGATCCACCTACAAATGTGAACTGACGTTCAAAAATAAAACATTTGAAAACGGACCATTTTCCACATTTCTGAAGCATGACGTAATGGGGGGGGTGTTATCTCTTTTGTCGAAAATCAGCCTTTTTTGCTTGAACATTAAATGCCTCCAAATGGTATTTAATTAACTTCCTGAGCCCCTGGAAGCAGAAAAATCACTTTAAACATGCTAATTTTAGCTCTAACACTGATGATCCACCCACAAATGTGAACTGACGTTCAAAAATAAATTATTTGAAAACGGACCATTTTCCACATTTCTGAAGCAAGACTTAATGGGGGGGGGGTTATCTCTTTTGTCGAAAATCAGCCGTTTTTGCTTAAACATTAAATGCCTCCAAATAGTATTTAATTCACTTCCCAAAGCCCTGGAAGCATGAAAATCACTTTAAACATGCTAATTTTAGCTCTAAAACTGATGATCCACCTACAAATGTGAACTGACGTTCAAGAACAAAACATTTGAAAACGGACCATTTTTCACATTTCTGAAGCATGACGTAATAAGGGGGTTGTTATCTCTTTTGCCGAAAATCAGCTGTTTTTGCTTAAACATTAAATCCCTCCAAATGGTATTTAATTAACTTCCCGGGGTGAAGAAACCCTTTTTGAGAACTCAGAGTGAGTAAATTGGCCATTTTCATGCACTTTTAACCATTCCATAAATCTTGTGTTTAGGGCCCCTGGAAGCATGAAAATCACTTTAAACATGCTAATTTTAGCTCTAACACTGATGATCCACCTACAAATGTGAACTGACGTTAAAAAAAAACATTTGAAAACGGACCATTTTCCACATTTCTGAAGCATGACATAATGAGGGGGTGTTATCTCTTTTTTGAAAATCAGCCGTTTTTGCTTGAACATTAAATGCCTCCAAATGGTATTTTATTAACTTCCTGAGCCCCTGGAAGCATGAAAATCACTTTAAACATGCTAATTTTAGCTCTAAAACTGATGATCCGCCTACAAATGTGAACTGACGTTCAAAAATAAAACATTTGAAAACGGACCATTTTCCACATTTCTGGAGCATGACGTAATGGGGGGGGTGTTATCTCTTTTGTCGAAAATCAGCCTTTTTTGCTTGAACATTAAATGCCTCCAAATGGTATTTAATTAACTTCCTGAGCCCCTGGAAGCAGGAAAATCACTTTAAACATGCTAATTTTAGCTCTAACACTGATGATCCACCTACAAATGTGAACTGACGTTCAAAAATAAAACATTTGAAAATGGACCATTCTCCACATTTCTGAAGCAAGACGTAATGGGGGGGTTATCTCTTTTGTCTAAAATCAGCCGTTTTTGCTTAAACATTAAATGCCTCCAAATAGTATTTAATTCACTTTCCAAACCCCTGGAAGCATGAAAATCACTTTAAACATGCTAATTTTAGCTCTAAAACTGATGATCCACCTACAAATGTGAAGTGACGTTCAAGAACAAAACATTTGAAAACGGACCATTTTTCACAATTCTGAAGCATGACGTAATAAGGGGGTTGTTATCTCTTTTGCCGAAAATCAGCTGTTTTTGCTTAAACATTAAATCCCTCCAAATGGTATTTAATTAACTTCCCGGGGTGAAGAATCCCTTTTTGAGAACTCAGAGTGAGTAAATTGGCCATTTTCATGCACTTTTAACCATTTCATAAATCTTGTGTTTAGGGCCCCTGGAAGCATGAAAATCACTTTAAACATGCTAATTTTAGCTCTAACACTGATGATTCACCTACAAATTCGCGCCAGGATACTCCCAAGTTCGTGCCAGGATACTCCCAAGTAACGGAGCGCGCTACAAAATAGTTTATACATACATACAAATGTGAACTGACGTTCAAAAAATCACTTTAAACATGCTAATTTTAGCTCTAACACTGATGATCCACCTACAAATATGAACTGACGTTCAAAAATAAAACATTTGAAAACGGACCATTTTTCACTTTTCTGAAGCATGACGTAATAAGGGGGTTGTTATCTCTTTTGTCAAAAATCAGCTGTTTTTGCTTAAACATTACATCCATCCAAATGGTATTTAATTAACTTCCAGGGGTGAAGAAACCCTTTTTGAGAACTCAGAGTGAGTAAATTGGCCTTTTTCATGCACTTTTAACCATTCCATAAATCTTGTGTTTAGGGCCCCTGGAAGCATGAAAATCACTTTAAACATGCTAATTTTAGCTCTAACACTGATGATCCACCTACAAATGTGAACTGACGTTAAAAAATAAAACATTTGAAAACGGACCATTCTCCACATTTCTGAAGCAAGACGTAATGGGGGGGTTATCTCTTTTGTCTAAAATCAGCCGTTTTTGCTTAAACATTAAATGCCTCCAAATAGTATTTAATTCACTTCCCAAACCCCTGGAAGCATGAAAATCACTTTAAACATGCTAATTTTAGCTCTAAAACTGATGATCCACCTACAAATGTGAACTGACGTTCAAGAACAAAACATTTGAAAACGGACCATTTTTCACAATTCTGAAGCATGACGTAATAAGGGGGTTGTTATCTCTTTTGCCGAAAATCAGCTGTTTTTGCTTAAACATTAAATCCCTCCAAATGGTATTTAATTAACTTCCCGGGGTGAAGAATCCCTTTTTGAGAACTCAGAGTGAGTAAATTGGCCATTTTCATGCACTTTTAACCATTTCATAAATCTTGTGTTTAGGGCCCCTGGAAGCATGAAAATCACTTTAAACATGCTAATTTTAGCTCTAACACTGATGATTCACCTACAAATTCGCGCCAGGATACTCCCAAGTTCGCGCCAGGATACTCCCAAGTAACGGAGCGCGCTACAAAATAGTTTATACATACATACAAATGTGAACTGACGTTCAAAAAATCACTTTAAACATGCTAATTTTAGCTCTAACACTGATGATCCACCTACAAATATGAACTGACGTTCAAAAATAAAACATTTGAAAACGGACCATTTTCCACATTTCTGAAGCATAACGTAATGGGGGGGTTATCTCTTTTGTCAAAAATCAGCCATTTTTGCCTAAACATTAAATGCCTCAAAATATTATTTAATTCACTTCCCAAACCCCTGGAAGCATGAAAATCACTTTAACCCCTTCCATGCTGGGCCGATTTTTCTCGTGTGCTAGGCTTATTGAAGAATCAATGGCTTTATGACGGCCCCCAGCCGTCATGAGCACACGAGCACTGTAATGCATGACGGATGGGGGCCGTCATCAGCATGGAAGGGGTTAAACATGCTAATTTTAGCTCTAAAACTGATGATCCACCTACAAATGTGAACTGACGTTCAAGAATAAAACATTTGAAAACGGACCATTTTTCACTTTTCTGAAGCATGACGTAATAAGGGGGTTGTTATCTCTTTTGTCAAAAATCAGCTGTTTTTGCTTAAACATTACATCCATCCAAATGGTATTTAATTAACTTCCAGGGGTGAAGAAACCCTTTTTGAGAACTCAGAGTGAGTAAATTGGCCATTTTCATGCACTTTTAACCATTCCATAAATCTTGTGTTTAGGGCCCCTGGAAGCATGAAAATCACTATAAACATGCTAATTTTAGCTCTAAAACCGATGATCCGCCTACAAATGTGAACTGACGTTCAAAAATAAAACATTTGAAAACGAACCATTTTCTACATTTCTGAAGCATGACGTAATGGGGGGGTGTTATCTCTTTTGTCGAAAATCAGCTTTTTTTGCTTGAACATTAAATGCCTCCAAATGGTATTTAATTAACTTCCTGAGCCCCTGGAAGCAGGAAAATCACCTTAAACATGCTAATTTTAGCTTTAACACTGATGATCCACCTACAAATGTGAACTGACGTTAAAAAATAAAACATTTGAAAACGGACCATTTTCCACATTTCTGAAGCAAGACGTATAGGGGGGGGGGGGTTATCTCTTTTGTCGAAAATCAGCCGTTTTTGCTTAAACATTAAATGCCTCCAAATAGTATTTAATTCACTTCCCAAACCCCTGGAAGCATGAAAATCACTTTAAACATGCTAATTTTAGCTCTCAAACTGATGATCCACCTACAAATGTGAACTGACGTTCAAGAACAAAACATTTGAAAACGGACCATTTTTCACATTTCTGAAGCATGACGTAATGGGGGGGTGTTATCTCTTTTGTCTAAAATCAGCCATTTTTGCTTGAACATTAAATGCCTCCAAATGGTATTTAATTAACTTCCCGGGGTGAAGAAACCCTTTTTGAGAACTCAGAGTGAGTAAATTGGCCATTTTCATGCACTTTTAACCATTCCATAAATCTTGTGTTTAGGGCCCCTGGAAGCATGAAAATCACTTTAAACATGCTAATTTTAGCTCTAACACTGATGATCCACCTACAAATGTGAACTGACGTTCAAAAATAAAACATTTGAAAACGGACCATTTTCCACATTTCTGAAGCATGACGTAATGGGGGGGGTTATCTCTTTTGTCGAAAATCAGCCGTTTTTGCTTAAACATTAAATGCCTCCAAATAGTATTTAATTCACTTCCCAAACCCCTGGAAGCATGAAAATCACTTTAAACATGCTAATTTTAGCTCTAAAACTGATGATCCACCTACAAATGTGAACTGACGTTCAAGAACAAAACATTTGAAAACGGACCATTTTTCACATTTCTGAAGCATGACGTAATAAGGGGGTTGTTATCTCTTTTGCCGAAAATCAGCTGTTTTTGCTTAAACATTAAATCCCTCCAAATGGTATGTAATTAACTTCCCGGGGTGAAGAAACCCTTTTTGAGAACTCAGAGTGAGTAAATTGGCCATTTTCATGCACTTTTAACCATTCCATAAATCTTGTGTTTAGGGCCCCTGGAAGCATGAAAATCACTTTAAACATGCTAATTTTAGCTCTAACACTGATGATCCACCTACAAATGTGAACTGACGTTAAAAAATAAAACATTTGAAAACGGACCATTCTCCACATTTCTGAAGCAAGACGTAATGGGGGGGTTATCTCTTTTGTCTAAAATCAGCCGTTTTTGCTTAAACATTAAATGCCTCCAAATAGTATTTAATTCACTTCCCAAACCCCTGGAAGCATGAAAATCACTTTAAACATGCTAATTTTAGCTCTAAAACTGATGATCCACCTACAAATGTGAACTGACGTTCAAGAACAAAACATTTGAAAACGGACCATTTTTCACAATTCTGAAGCATGACGTAATAAGGGGGTTGTTATCTCTTTTGCCGAAAATCAGCTGTTTTTGCTTAAACATTAAATCCCTCCAAATGGTATTTAATTAACTTCCCGGGGTGAAGAATCCCTTTTTGAGAACTCAGAGTGAGTAAATTGGCCATTTTCATGCACTTTTAACCATTTCATAAATCTTGTGTTTAGGGCCCCTGGAAGCATGAAAATCACTTTAAACATGCTAATTTTAGCTCTAACACTGATGATTCACCTACAAATTCGCGCCAGGATACTCCCAAGTTCGCGCCAGGATACTCCCAAGTAACGGAGCGCGCTACAAAATAGTTTATACATACATACAAATGTGAACTGACGTTCAAAAAATCACTTTAAACATGCTAATTTTAGCTCTAACACTGATGATCCACCTACAAATATGAACTGACGTTCAAAAATAAAACATTTGAAAACGGACCATTTTCCACATTTCTGAAGCATAACGTAATGGGGGGGTTATCTCTTTTGTCAAAAATCAGCCATTTTTGCCTAAACATTAAATGCCTCAAAATATTATTTAATTCACTTCCCAAACCCCTGGAAGCATGAAAATCACTTTAAACATGCTAATTTTAGCTCTAAAACTGATGATCCACCTACAAATGTGAACTGACGTTCAAGAATAAAACATTTGAAAACGGACCATTTTTCACTTTTCTGAAGCATGACGTAATAAGGGGGTTGTTATCTCTTTTGTCGAAAATCAGCTGTTTTTGCTTAAACATTAAATCCATCCAAATGGTATTTAATTAACTTCCAGGGGTGAAGAAACCCTTTTTGAGAACTCAGAGTGAGTAAATTGGCCATTTTCATGCACTTTTAACCATTCCATAAATCTTGTGTTTAGGGCCCCTGGAAGCATGAAAATCACTTTAAACATGCTAATTTTAGCTCTAACACTGATGATTCACCTACAAATGTGAACTGACGTTAAAAAATAAAACATTTGAAAACGGACCATTTTTCACATTTCTGAAGCATAACGTAATGGGGGGGGGTGTTATCTCTTTTGTCGAAAATCAGCCTTTTTTGCTTGAACATTAAATCCCTTCAAATAGTATTTAATTCACTTCCCGAGCCCCTGGAAGCATGAAAATCACTTTAAACATGCTAATTTTAGCTCTAAAACCGATGATCCGCCTACAAATGTGAACTGACGTTCAAAAATAAAACATTTGAAAACGAACCATTTTCTACATTTCTGAAGCATGACGTAATGGGGGGGTGTTATCTCTTTTGTCGAAAATCAGCTTTTTTTGCTTGAACATTAAATGCCTCCAAATGGTATTTAATTAACTTCCTGAGCCCCTGGAAGCAGGAAAATCACTTTAAACATGCTAATTTTAGCTTTAACACTGATGATCCACCTACAAATGTGAACTGACGTTAAAAAATAAAACATTTGAAAACGGACCATTTTCCACATTTCTGAAGCAAGACGTATAGGGGGGGGTTATCTCTTTTGTCGAAAATCAGCCGTTTTTGCTTAAACATTAAATGCCTCCAAATAGTATTTAATTCACTTCCCAAACCCCTGGAAGCATGAAAATCACTTTAAACATGCTAATTTTAGCTCTAACACTGATGATCCACCTACAAATGTGAACTGACGTTCAAAAATAAAACATTTGAAAACGGACCATTTTCCACATTTCTGAAGCATGACGTAATGGGGGGTGTTATCTCTTTTGTCGAAAATCAGCCTTTTTTGCTTGAACATTAAATGCCTCCAAATGGTATTTAATTAACTTCCTGAGCCCCTGGAAGCAGGAAAATCACTTTAAACATGCTAATTTTAGCTCTAACACTGATGATCCACCCACAAATGTGAACTGACGTTCAAAAA
The DNA here is from genome assembly GCF_964263255.1 of Lissotriton vulgaris. Taxonomy (NCBI): domain Eukaryota; kingdom Metazoa; phylum Chordata; class Amphibia; order Caudata; family Salamandridae; genus Lissotriton; species Lissotriton vulgaris. The sequence continues at coordinate 21,943 of NW_028246749.1, read as the reverse complement.
TAAAACATTTGAAAACGGACCATTTTCCACATTTCTGAAGCAAGACGTAATGGGGGGGGTTATCTCTTTTGTCGAAAATCAGCCGTTTTTGCTTAAACATTAAATGCCTCCAAATAGTATTTAATTCACTTCCCAAACCCCTGGAAGCATGAAAATCACTTTAAACATGCTAATTTTAGCTCTAAAACTGATGATCCACCTACAAATGTGAACTGACGTTCAAGAACAAAACATTTGAAAACGGACCATTTTTCACATTTCTGAAGCATGACGTAATAAGGGGGTTGTTATCTCTTTTGCCGAAAATCAGCTGTTTTTGCTTAAACATTAAATCCCTCCAAATGGTATGTAATTAACTTCCCGGGGTGAAGAAACCCTTTTTGAGAACTCAGAGTGAGTAAATTGGCCATTTTCATGCACTTTTAACCATTCCATAAATCTTGTGTTTAGGGCCCCTGGAAGCATGAAAATCACTTTAAACATGCTAATTTTAACTCTAACACTGATGATCCACCTACAAATGTGAACTGACGTTAAAAAAAAAAACATTTGAAAACGGACCATTTTCCACATTTCTGAAGCATGACGTAATGGGGGGGTTATCTCTTTTGTCGAAAATCAGCCATTTTTGCTTAAACATTAAATGCCTCAAAATAGTATTTAATTCACTTCCCAAACCCCTGGAAGCATGAAAATCACTTTAAACATGCTAATTTTAGCTCTAAAACTGATGATCCACCTACAAATGTGAACTGACGTTCAAGAATAAAACATTTGAAAACGGACCATTTTTCACTTTTCTGAAGCATGACGTAATAAGGGGGTTGTTATCTCTTTTGTCAAAAATCAGCTGTTTTTGCTTAAACATTAAATCCCTCCAAATGGTATTTAATTAACTTCCAGGGGTGAAGAAACCCTTTTTGAGAACTCAGAGTGAGTAAATTGGCCATTTTCATGCACTTTTAACCATTCCATAAATCTTGTGTTTAGGGCCCCTGGAAGCATGAAAATCACTTTAAACATGCTAATTTTAGCTCTAACACAGATGATTCACCTACAAATGTGAACTGACGTTAAAAAAGTGAAACATTTGAAAACGGACCATTTTTCACATTTCTGAAGCATAACGTAATGGGGGGGTGTTATCTCTTTTGTCGAAAATCAGCCTTTTTTGCTTGAACATTAAATGCCTCCAAATGGTATTTAATTAACTTCCTGAGCCCCTGGAAGCAGGAAAATCACTTTAAACATGCTAATTTTAGCTCTAACACTGATGATCCACCTACAAATGTGAACTGACGTTCAAAAACTAAAACATTTGAAAACGGACCATTTTCCACATTTCTGAAGCATGACGTAATGGGGGGTGTTATCTGTTTTGTCGAAAATCAGCCGTTTTTGCTTGAACATTAAATCCCTTCAAATAGTATTTAATTCACTTCCCGAGCCCCTGGAAGCATGAAAATCACTTTAAACATGCTAATTTTAGCTCTAAAACTGATGATCCGCCTACAAATGTGAACTGGCGTTCAAAAATAAAACATTTGAAAACGGACCATTTTCCACATTTCTGAAGCATGACATAATGGAGGGGTGTTATCTCTTTTGTCGAAAATCAGCCTTTTTTGCTTGAACATTAAATGCCTCCAAATGGTATTTAATTAACTTCCTGAGCCCCTGGAAGCAGGAAAATCACTTTAAACATGCTAATTTTAGCTCTAACACTGATGATCCACCTACAAATGTGAACTGACGTTCAAAAATAAAACATTTGAAAACGGACCATTTTCCACATTTCTGAAGCAAGACGTAATGGGGGGGTTATCTCTTTTGTCGAAAATCAGCCGTTTTTGCTTAAACATTAAATGCCTCCAAATAGTATTTAATTCACTTCCCAAACCCCTGGAAGCATGAAAATCACTTTAAACATGCTAATTTTAGCTCTAAAACTGATGATCCACCTACAAATGTGAACTGACGTTCAAGAACAAAACATTTGAAAACGGACCATTTTTCACATTTCTGAAGCATGACGTAATAAGGGGGTTGTTATCTCTTTTGCCGAAAATCAGCTGTTTTTGCTTAAACATTAAATCCCTCCAAATGGTATTTAATTAACTTCCAGGGGTGAAGAAACCCTTTTTGAGAACTCAGAGTGAGTAAAGTGGCCATTTTCATGCACTTTTAACCATTTCATAAATCTTGTGTTTAGGGCCCCTGGAAGCATGAAAATCACTTTAAACATGCTAATGTTAGCTCTAAAACTGATGATCCGCCTACAAATGTGAACTGACGTTCAAAAATAAAACATTTGAAAACGGACCATTTTCCACATTTCTGAAGCATGACGTAATGGGGGGGGTGTTATCTCTTTTGTTGAAAATCAGCCTTTTTTGCTTGAACATTAAATGCCTCCAAATGGTATTTAATTAACTTCCTGAGCCCCTGGAAGCAGGAAAATCACTTTAAACATGCTAATTTTAGCTCTAACACTGATGATCCACCTACAAATATGAACTGACGTTCAAAAATAAAACATTTGAAAACGGACCATTTTCCACATTTCTGAAGCATAACGTAATGGGGGGGTTATCTCTTTTGTCAAAAATCAGCCATTTTTGCCTAAACATTAAATGCCTCAAAATATTATTTAATTCACTTCCCAAACCCCTGGAAGCATGAAAATCACTTTAAACATGCTAATTTTAGCTCTAAAACTGATGATCCACCTACAAATGTGAACTGACGTTCAAGAATAAAACATTTGAAAACGGACCATTTTTCACTTTTCTGAAGCATGACGTAATAAGGGGGTTGTTATCTCTTTTGTCAAAAATCAGCTGTTTTTGCTTAAACATTAAATCCATCCAAATGGTATTTAATTAACTTCCAGGGGTGAAGAAACCCTTTTTGAGAACTCAGAGTGAGTAAATTGGCCATTTTCATGCACTTTTAACCATTCCATAAATCTTGTGTTTAGGGCCCCTGGAAGCATGAAAATCACTTTAAACATGCTAATTTTAGCTCTAACACTGATGATTCACCTACAAATGTGAACTGACGTTAAAAAATAAAACATTTGAAAACGGACCATTTTTCACATTTCTGAAGCATAACGTAATGGGGGGGGGTGTTATCTCTTTTGTCGAAAATCAGCCTTTTTTGCTTGAACATTAAATCCCTTCAAATAGTATTTAATTCACTTCCCGAGCCCCTGGAAGCATGAAAATCACTTTAAACATGCTAATTTTAGCTCTAAAACCGATGATCCGCCTACAAATGTGAACTGACGTTCAAAAATAAAACATTTGAAAACGAACCATTTTCTACATTTCTGAAGCATGACGTAATGGGGGGGTGTTATCTCTTTTGTCGAAAATCAGCTTTTTTTGCTTGAACATTAAATGCCTCCAAATGGTATTTAATTAACTTCCTGAGCCCCTGGAAGCAGGAAAATCACTTTAAACATGCTAATTTTAGCTTTAACACTGATGATCCACCTACAAATGTGAACTAACGTTAAAAAATAAAACATTTGAAAACGGACCATTTTCCACATTTCTGAAGCAAGACGTATAGGGGGGGGGTTATCTCTTTTGTCGAAAATCAGCCGTTTTTGCTTAAACATTAAATGCCTCCAAATAGTATTTAATTCACTTCCCAAACCCCTGGAAGCATGAAAATCACTTTAAACATGCTAATTTTAGCTCTAACACTGATGATCCACCTACAAATGTGAACTGACGTTCAAAAATAAAACATTTGAAAACGGACCATTTTCCACATTTCTGAAGCATGACGTAATGGGGGGGTGTTATCTCTTTTGTCGAAAATCAGCCTTTTTTGCTTGAACATTAAATGCCTCCAAATGGTATTTAATTAACTTCCTGAGCCCCTGGAAGCAGGAAAATCACTTTAAACATGCTAATTTTAGCTCTAACACTGATGATCCACCCACAAATGTGAACTGACGTTCAAAAATAAAACATTTGAAAACGGACCATTTTCCACATTTCTGAAGCAAGACGTAATGGGGGGGGTTATCTCTTTTGTCGAAAATCAGCCGTTTTTGCTTAAACATTAAATGCCTCCAAATAGTATTTAATTCACTTCCCAAACCCCTGGAAGCATGAAAATCACTTTAAACATGCTAATTTTAGCTCTAAAACTGATGATCCACCTACAAATGTGAACTGACGTTCAAGAACAAAACATTTGAAAACGGACCATTTTTCACATTTCTGAAGCATGACGTAATAAGGGGGTTGTTATCTCTTTTGCCGAAAATCAGCTGTTTTTGCTTAAACATTAAATCCCTCCAAATGGTATGTAATTAACTTCCCGGGGTGAAGAAACCCTTTTTGAGAACTCAGAGTGAGTAAATTGGCCATTTTCATGCACTTTTAACCATTCCATAAATCTTGTGTTTAGGGCCCCTGGAAGCATGAAAATCACTTTAAACATGCTAATTTTAACTCTAACACTGATGATCCACCTACAAATGTGAACTGACGTTAAAAAAAAAAACATTTGAAAACGGACCATTTTCCACATTTCTGAAGCATGACGTAATGGGGGGGTTATCTCTTTTGTCGAAAATCAGCCATTTTTGCTTAAACATTAAATGCCTCAAAATAGTATTTAATTCACTTCCCAAACCCCTGGAAGCATGAAAATCACTTTAAACATGCTAATTTTAGCTCTAAAACTGATGATCCACCTACAAATGTGAACTGACGTTCAAGAATAAAACATTTGAAAACGGACCATTTTTCACTTTTCTGAAGCATGACGTAATAAGGGGGTTGTTATCTCTTTTGTCAAAAATCAGCTGTTTTTGCTTAAACATTAAATCCCTCCAAATGGTATTTAATTAACTTCCAGGGGTGAAGAAACCCTTTTTGAGAACTCAGAGTGAGTAAATTGGCCATTTTCATGCACTTTTAACCATTCCATAAATCTTGTGTTTAGGGCCCCTGGAAGCATGAAAATCACTTTAAACATGCTAATTTTAGCTCTAACACAGATGATTCACCTACAAATGTGAACTGACGTTAAAAAAGTGAAACATTTGAAAACGGACCATTTTTCACATTTCTGAAGCATAACGTAATGGGGGGGTGTTATCTCTTTTGTCGAAAATCAGCCTTTTTTGCTTGAACATTAAATGCCTCCAAATGGTATTTAATTAACTTCCTGAGCCCCTGGAAGCAGGAAAATCACTTTAAACATGCTAATTTTAGCTCTAACACTGATGATCCACCTACAAATGTGAACTGACGTTCAAAAACTAAAACATTTGAAAACGGACCATTTTCCACATTTCTGAAGCATGACGTAATGGGGGGTGTTATCTGTTTTGTCGAAAATCAGCCGTTTTTGCTTAAACATTAAATCCCTTCAAATAGTATTTAATTCACTTCCCGAGCCCCTGGAAGCATGAAAATCACTTTAAACATGCTAATTTTAGCTCTAAAACTGATGATCCGCCTACAAATGTGAACTGGCGTTCAAAAATAAAACATTTGAAAACGGACCATTTTCCACATTTCTGAAGCATGACATAATGGAGGGGTGTTATCTCTTTTGTCGAAAATCAGCCTTTTTTGCTTGAACATTAAATGCCTCCAAATGGTATTTAATTAACTTCCTGAGCCCCTGGAAGCAGGAAAATCACTTTAAACATGCTAATTTTAGCTCTAACACTGATGATCCACCTACAAATGTGAACTGACGTTCAAAAATAAAACATTTGAAAACGGACCATTTTCCACATTTCTGAAGCAAGACGTAATGGGGGGGTTATCTCTTTTGTCGAAAATCAGCCGTTTTTGCTTAAACATTAAATGCCTCCAAATAGTATTTAATTCACTTCCCAAACCCCTGGAAGCATGAAAATCACTTTAAACATGCTAATTTTAGCTCTAAAACTGATGATCCACCTACAAATGTGAACTGACGTTCAAGAACAAAACATTTGAAAACGGACCATTTTTCACATTTCTGAAGCATGACGTAATAAGGGGGTTGTTATCTCTTTTGCCGAAAATCAGCTGTTTTTGCTTAAACATTAAATCCCTCCAAATGGTATTTAATTAACTTCCAGGGGTGAAGAAACCCTTTTTGAGAACTCAGAGTGAGTAAAGTGGCCATTTTCATGCACTTTTAACCATTTCATAAATCTTGTGTTTAGGGCCCCTGGAAGCATGAAAATCACTTTAAACATGCTAATGTTAGCTCTAAAACTGATGATCCGCCTACAAATGTGAACTGACGTTCAAAAATAAAACATTTGAAAACGGACCATTTTCCACATTTCTGAAGCATGACGTAATGGGGGGGGTGTTATCTCTTTTGTTGAAAATCAGCCTTTTTTGCTTGAACATTAAATGCCTCCAAATGGTATTTAATTAACTTCCTGAGCCCCTGGAAGCAGGAAAATCACTTTAAACATGCTAATTTTAGCTCTAACACTGATGATCCACCTACAAATATGAACTGACGTTCAAAAATAAAACATTTGAAAACGGACCATTTTCCACATTTCTGAAGCATGACGTAATGGGGGGTTATCTCTTTTGTCGAAAATCAGCCATTTTTGCTTAAACATTAAATGCCTCAAAATAGTATTTAATTCACTTCCCAAACCCCTGGAAGCATGAAAATCACTTTAAACATGCTAATTTTAGCTCTAAAACTGATGATCCACCTTCAAATGTGAACTGACGTTCAAGAACAAAACATTTGAAAACGGACCATTTTTCACATTTCTGAAGCATGACGTAATAAGGGGGTTGCGATCTCTTTTGCCGAAAATCAGCTGTTTTTGCTTAAACATTAAATCTCTCCAAATGGTATTTAATTAACTTCCCGGGGTGAAGAAACCCTTTTTGAGAACTCAGAGTGAGTAAATTGGCCATTTTCATGCACTTTTAACCATTTCATAAATCTTGTGTTTAGGGCCCTTGGAAGCATGAAAATCACTTTAAACATGCTAATTTTAGCTCTAACACTGATGATTCACCTACAAATTCGCGCCAGGATACTCCCAAGTTCGCGCCAGGATACTCCCAAGTAACGGAGCGCGCTACAAAATAGTTTATACATACATACAAATGTGAACTGACGTTCAAAAAATCACTTTAAACATGCTAATTTTAGCTCTAACACTGATGATCCACCTACAAATATGAACTGACGTTCAAAAATAAAACATTTGAAAACGGACCATTTTCCACATTTCTGAAGCATGACGTAATGGGGGGGGTTATCTCTTTTGTCAAAAATCAGCCATTTTTGCTTAAACATTAAATGCCTCAAAATATTATTTAATTCACTTCCCAAACCCCTGGAAGCATGAAAATCACTTTAAACATGCTAATTTTAGCTCTAAAACTGATGATCCACCTACAAATGTGAACTGACGTTCAAGAATAAAACATTTGAAAACGGACCATTTTTCACTTTTCTGAAGCATGACGTAATAAGGGGGTTGTTATCTCTTTTGTCAAAAATCAGCTGTTTTTGCTTAAACATTAAATCCATCCAAATGGTATTTAATTAACTTCCAGGGGTGAAGAAACCCTTTTTGAGAACTCAGAGTGAGTAAATTGGCCATTTTCATGCACTTTTAACCATTCCATAAATCTTGTGTTTAGGGCCCCTGGAAGCATGAAAATCACTTTAAACATGCTAATTTTAGCTCTAAAACTGATGATCCGCCTACAAATGTGAACTGACGTTCAAAAATAAAACATTTGAAAACGGACCATTTTCCACATTTCTGAAGCATGACGTAATGGGGGGGTGTTATCTCTTTTGTCGAAAATCAGCTTTTTTTTGCTTGAACATTAAATGCCTCCAAATGGTATTTAATTAACTTCCTGAGCCCCTGGAAGCAGGAAAATCACTTTAAACATGCTAATTTTAGCTTTAACACTGATGATCCACCTACAAATGTGAACTGACGTTCAAGAACAAAACATTTGAAAACGGACCATTTTCCACATTTCTGAAGCAAGACGTATAGGGGGGGGTTATCTCTTTTGTCGAAAATCAGCCGTTTTTGCTTAAACATTAAATGCCTCCAAATAGTATTTAATTCACTTCCCAAACCCCTGGAAGCATAAAAATCACTTTAAACATGCTAATTTTAGCTCTAAAACTGATGATCCACCTACAAATGTGAACTGACGTTCAAGAACAAAACATTTGAAAACGGACCATTTTTCACATTTCTGAAGCATGACGTAATGGGGGGGTGTTATCTCTTTTGTCGAAAATCAGCCATTTTTGCTTGAACATTAAATGCCTCCAAATGGTATTTAATTAACTTCCCGGGGTGAAGAAACCCTTTTTGAGAACTCAGAGTGAGTAAATTGGCCATTTTCATGCACTTTTAACCATTCCATAAATCTTGTGTTTAGGGCCCCTGGAAGCATGAAAATCACTTTAAACATGCTAATTTTAGCTCTAAAACTGATGATCCGCCTACAAATGTGAACTGACGTTCAAAAATAAAACATTTGAAAACGGACCATTTTTCACATTTCTGAAGCATGACGTAATAAGGGGGTTGGTATCTCTTTTGCCGAAAATCAGCTGTTTTTGCTTGAACATTAAATGCCTCCAAATGGTATTTAATTAACTTCCCGGGGTGAAGAAACCCTTTTTGAGAACTCAGAGTGAGTAAATTGGCCATTTTCATGCACTTTTAACCATTTCATAAATCTTGTGTTTAGGGCCCCTGGAAGCATGAAAATCACTTTAAACATGCTAATTTTAGCTCTAACACTGATGATTCACCTACAAATTCGTGCCAGGATACTCCCAAGTTCGCGCCAGGATACTCCCATGTAACGGAGCGCGCTACAAAATAGTTTATACATACATACAAATGTGAACTGACGTTCAAAAAATCACTTTAAACATGCTAATTTTAGCTCTAACACTGATGATCCACCTACAAATATGAACTGACGTTCAAAAATAAAACATTTGAAAACGGACCATTTTCCACATTTCTGAAGCATGACGTAATGGGGGGGGTTATCTCTTTTGTCAAAAATCAGCCATTTTTGCTTAAACATTAAATGCCTCAAAATATTATTTAATTCACTTCCCAAACCCCTGGAAGCATGAAAATCACTTTAAACATGCTAATTTTAGCTCTAAAACTGATGATCCACCTACAAATGTGAACTGACGTTCAAGAATAAAACATTTGAAAACGGACCATTTTTCACTTTTCTGAAGCATGACGTAATAAGGGGGTTGTTATCTCTTTTGTCAAAAATCAGCTGTTTTTGCTTAAACATTAAATCCATCCAAATGGTATTTAATTAACTTCCAGGGGTGAAGAAACCCTTTTTGAGAACTCAGAGTGAGTAAATTGGCCATTTTCATGCACTTTTAACCATTCCATAAATCTTGTGTTTAGGGCCCCTGGAAGCATGAAAATCACTTTAAACATGCTAATTTTAGCTCTAAAACTGATGATCCGCCTACAAATGTGAACTGACGTTCAAAAATAAAACATTTGAAAACGGACCATTTTCCACATTTCTGAAGCATGACGTAATGGGGGGGTGTTATCTCTTTTGTCGAAAATCAGCTTTTTTTGCTTGAACATTAAATGACTCCAAATGGTATTTAATTAACTTCCTGAGCCCCTGGAAGCAGGAAAATCACTTTAAACATGCTAATTTTAGCTTTAACACTGATGATCCACCTACAAATGTGAACTGACGTTCAAAAATAAAACATTTGAAAACGGACCATTTTCCACATTTCTGAAGCATGACGTAATAGGGGGGTTATCTCTTTTGTCGAAAATCAGCCATTTTTGCTTAAACATTAAATGCCTCAAAATAGTATTTAATTCACTTCCCAAACCCCTGGAAGCATGAAAATCACTTTAAACATGCTAATTTTAGCTCCAAAACTGATGATCGACCTACAAATGTGAACTGACGTTCAAGAATAAAACATTTGAAAACGGACCATTTTTCACTTTTCTGAAGCATGACGTAATAAGGGGGTTGTTATCTCTTTTGTAAAAAATCAGCTGTTTTTGCTTAAACATTAAATCCCTCCAAATGGTATTTAATTAACTTCCAGGGGTGAAGAAACCCTTTTTGAGAACTCAGAGTGAGTAAATTGGCCATTTTCATGCACTTTTAACCATTCCATAAATATTGTGTTTAGGGCCCCTGGAAGCATGAAAATCACTTTAAACATGCTAATTTTAGCTCTAACACAGATGATTCACCTACAAATGTGAACTGACGTTAAAAAAGTGAAACATTTGAAAACGGACCATTTTTCACATTTCTGAAGCATAACGTAATGGGGAGGTGTTATCTCTTTTGTCGAAAATCAGCCTTTTTTGCTTGAACATTAAATGCCTCCAAATGGTATTTAATTAACTTCCTGAGCCCCTGTAAGCAGGAAAATCACTTTAAACATGCTAATTTTAGCTCTAACACTGATGATCCACCTACAAATGTGAACTGACGTTCAAAAACTAAAACATTTGAAAACGGACCATTTTCCACATTTCTGAAGCATGACGTAATGGGGGGTGTTATCTGTTTTGTCGAAAATCAGCCGTTTTTGCTTGAACATTAAATCCCTTCAAATAGTATTTAATTCACTTCCCGAGCCCCTGGAAGCATGAAAATCACTTTAAACATGCTAATTTTAGCTCTAACACTGATGATCCACCTACAAATGTGAACTGACGTTCAAAAATAAAACATTTGAAAATGGACCATTTTCCACATTTCTGAAGCAAGACGTAATGGGGGGGTTATCTCTTTTGTCGAAAATCAGCTGTTTTTGCTTAAACATTAAATGCCTCCAAATAGTATTTAATTCACTTCCCAAACCCCTGGAAGCATGAAAATCACTTTAAACATGCTAATTTTAGCTCTAAAACTGATGATCCACCTACAAATGTGAACTGACGTTCAAAAATAAAACATTTGAAAACGGACCATTTTCCACATTTCTGAAGCATGACATAATGGGGGGGTGTTATCTCTTTTGTCGAAAATCAGCCTTTTTTGCTTGAACATTAAATGCCTCCAAATGGTATTTAATTAACTTCCTGAGCCCCTGGAAGCAGGAAAATCACTTTAAACATGCTAATTTTAGCTCTAACACTGATGATCCACCTACAAATGTGAACTGACGTTCAAAAATAAAACATTTGAAAATGGACCATTTTCCACATTTCTGAAGCAAGACGTAATGGGGGGTAATCTCTTTTGTCGAAAATCAGCCGTTTTTGCTTAAACATTAAATGCCTCCAAATAGTATTTAATTCACTTCCCAAACCCCTGGAAGCATGAAAATCACTTTAAACATGCTAATTTTAGCTCTAAAACTGATGATCCACCTACAAATGTGAACTGACATTCAAGAACAAAACATTTGAAAACGGACCATTTTTCACATTTCTGAAGCATGACGTAATAAGGGGGTTGTTATCTCTTTTGCCGAAAATCAGCTGTTTTTGCTTAAACATTAAATCCCTCCAAATGGTATTTAATTAACTTCCACGGTGAAGAAACCCTTTTTGAGAACTCAGAGTGAGTAACGTGGCCATTTTCATGCACTTTTAACCATTTCATAAATCTTGTGTTTAGGGCCCCTGAAAGCATGAAAATCACTTTAAACATGCTAATTTTAGCTCTAAAACTGATGATCCGCCTACAAATGTGAACTGACATTCAAAAATAAAACATTTGAAAACGGACCATTTTCCACATTTCTGAAGCATGACGTAATGGGGGGGGGTGTTATCTCTTTTGTTGAAAATCAGCCTTTTTTGCTTGAACATTAAATGCCTCCAAATGGTATTTAATTAACTTCCTGAGCCCCTGGAAGCAGGAAAATCACTTTAAACATGCTAATTTTAGCTCTAACACTGATGATCCACCTACAAATATGAACTGACGTTCAAAAATAAAACATTTGAAAACGGACCATTTTCCACATTTCTGAAGCATGACGTAATGGGGGGTTATCTCTTTTGTCGAAAATCAGCCATTTTTGCTTAAACATTAAATGCCTCAAAATAGTATTTAATTCACTTCCCAAACCCCTGGAAGCATGAAAATCACTTTAAACATGCTAATTTTAGCTCTAAAACTGATGATCCACCTTCAAATGTTAACTGACGTTCAAGAACAAAACATTTGAAAACGGACAATTTTTCACATTTCTGAAGCATGACGTAATGGGGGGGTGTTATCTCTTTTGTCGAAAATCAGCCGTTTTTGCTCGAACATTAAATTTCTCCAAATGGTATTTAATTAACTTCCCGGGGTGAAGAAACCCTTTTTGAGAACTCACAGTGAGTAAATTGGCCATTTTCATGCACTTTTACCATTCCATAAATCTTGTGTTTAGGGCCCCTGGAAGCATGAAAATCACTTTAAACATGCTAATTTTAGCTCTAACACTGATGATCCACCTACAAATGTGAACTGACTTCAAAAATAAAACATTTGAAAACGGACCATTTTCCACATTTCTGAAGCATGACGTAATGGGGGGGTGTTATCTCTTTTGTCGAAAATCAGCCGTTTTTGCTCGAACATTAAATACCTCCAAATGGTATTTATTTCACTTCCCGAGCCCCTGGAAGCATGAAAATCACTTTAAACATGCTAATTTTAGCTCTAACACTGATGATCCACCTACAAATGTGAACTGACGTTCAAAAATAAAACATTTGAAAACGGACCATTTTCCACATTTCTGAAGCATGACGTAATGGGGGGGTGTTATCTCTTTTGTCGAAAATCAGCCGTTTTTGCTCGAACATTAAATGCCTCCAAATGGTATTTAATTAACTTCCCGGGGTGAAGAAACCCTTTTTGAGAATTCAGAGTGAGTAAATTGGCCATTTTCATGCACTTTTAACCATTCCATAAATCTTGTGTTTAGGGCCCCTGGAAGCATGAAAATCACTTTAAACATGCTAATTTTAGCTCTAACACTGATGATCCACCTACAAATGTGAACTGACGTTCAAAAATAAAACATTTTAAAACGGACCATTCTCCACATTTCTGAAGCATGACGTAATGGGGGGGTGTTATCTCTTTTGTCGAAAATCAGCCGTTTTTGCTCGAACATTAAATGCCTCCAAATGGTATTTATTTCACTTCCCGAGCCCCTGGAAGCATGAAAATCACTTTAAACATGCTAATTTTAGCTCTAACACTGATGATCCACCTACAAATGTGAACTGACGTTCAAAAATAAAACATTTGAAAACGGACCATTTTCCACATTTCTGAAGCATGACGTAACGGGGGGGTGTTATCTTTTTTGTCGAAAATCAGCCGTTTTTGCTCGAACATTAAATGCCTCCAAATGGTATTTAATTAACTTCCCGGGGTGAAGAAACCCTTTTTGAGAACTCAGAGTGAGTAAATTGGCCATTTTCATGCACTTTTAACCATTCCATAAATCTTGTGTTTAGGGCCCCTGGAAGCATGAAAATCACTTTAAACATGCTAATTTTAGCTCTAACACTGATGATCCACCTACAAATGTGAACTGACGTTCAAAAATAAAACATTTGAAAACGGACCATTTTCCACATTTCTGAAGCATGGCGTAATGGGGGGTGTTATCTCTTTTGTCGAAAATCAGCCATTTTTGCTCGAACATTAAATGCCTCCAAATAGTATTTAATTAACTTCCCGAGCCCCTGGAAGCATGAAAATCACTTTAAACATGCTAATTTTAGCTCTAACACTGATGATCCACCTACAAATGTGAACTGACGTTCAAAAATAAAACATTTGAAAACGGACCATTTTCCACATTTCTGAAGCATGACGTAATGGGGGGGTGTTATCTCTTTTGTCGAAAATCATCCGTTTTTGCTCGAACATTAAATGCCTCCAAATGGTATTTAATTAACTACCCGGGGTGAAGAAACCCTTTTTGAGAACTCAGAGTGAGTAAATTGGCCATTTTCATGCACTCTTAACCATTCCATAAATCTTGTGTTTAGGGCCCCTGGAAGCATGAAAATCACTTTAAACATGCTAATTTTAGCTCTAACACTGATGATCCACCTACAAATGTGAACTGACGATCAAAAATAAAACATTTGAAAACGGACCATTTTCCACATTTCTGAAGCATGACGTAATGGGGGGGGGGGTGTTATCTCTTTTGTCGAAAATCAGCCGTTTTTGCTCGAACATTAAATGCCTCCAAACGGTATTTATTTCACTTCCCGAGCCCCTGGAAGCATGAAAATCACTTTAAACATGCTAATTTTAGCTCTAACACTGATGATCCACCTACAAATGTGAACTGACGTTCAAAAATAAAACATTTGAAAACGGACCATTTTCCACATTTCTGAAGCATGACGTAATGGGGGGGTGTTATCTCTTTTGTCGAAAATCAGCCGTTTTTGCTCGAACATTAAATGCCTCCAAATGGTATTTAATTAACTTCCCGGGGTGAAGAAACCCTTTTTGAGAACTCAGAGTGAGTAAATTGGCCATTTTCATGCACTTTTAACCATTCCATAAATCTTGTGTTTAGGGTCCCTGGAAGCATGAAAATCACTTTAAACATGCTAATTTTAGCTCTAACACTGATGATGCACCTACAAATGTGAACTGACGTTCAAAAATAAAACATTTGAAAACGGACCATTTTCCACATTTCTGAAGCATGACGTAATGGGTGGGTGTTATCTCTTTTGTCGAAAATCAGCCGTTTTTGCTCGAACATTAAATGCCTCCAAATAGTATTTAATTAACTTCCCGAGCCCCTGGAAGCATGAAAATCACTTTAAACATGCTAATTTTAGCTCTAACACTGATGATCCACCTACAAATGTGAACTGACGTTCAAAAATAAAACATTTGAAAACGGACCATTTTCCACATTTCTGAAGCATGACGTAATGGGGGGGTGTTATCTCTTTTGTCGAAAATCAGCCGTTTTTGCTCGAACATTAAATGCCTCCAAATGGTATTTAATTAACTTCCCGAGCCCCTGGAAGCATGAAAATCACTTTAAACATGCTAATTTTAGCTCTAACACTGATGATCCACCTACAAATGTGAACTGACGTTCAAAAATAAAACATTTGAAAACGGACCATTTTCCACATTTCTGAAGCATGACGTAATGGGGGGGTGTTGTCTCTTTTGTCGAAAATCAGCCATTTTTGCTCGAACATTAAATGCCTCCAAATGGTATTTAATTAACTTCCCGAGCCCCTGGAAGCATGAAAATCACTTTAAACATGCTAATTTTGGCTCTAACACTGATGATCCACCTACAAATGTGAACTGACGTTCAAAAATAAAACATTTGAAAACGGACCATTTTCCACATTTCTGAAGCATGACGTAATGGGGGTGTGTTATCTCTTTTGTCGAAAATCAGCCGTTTTTGCTCGAACATTAAAAGCCTCCAAATGGTATTTAATTAACTTCCCGAGCCCCTGGAAGCATGAAAATCACTTTAAACATGCTAATTTTAGCTCTAACACTGATGATCCACCTACAAATGTGAACTGACGTTCAAAAATAAAACATTTGAAAACGGACCATTTTCCACATTTCTGAAGCATGACGTAATGGGGGGGTGTTATCTCTTTTGTCGAAAATCAGCTGTCATTGCTTGAACATTAAATGCCTCCAAATGGTATTTAATTAACTTCCCGGGGTGAAGAAACCCTTTTTGAGAACTCAGAGTGAGTAAATTGGCCATTTTCATGCACTTTTAACCATTCCATAAATCTTGTGTTTAGGGCCCCTGGAAGCAGGAAAATCACTTTAAACATGCTAATTTTAGCTCTAACACTGATGATCCACCTACAAATGTGAACTGACGTTCAAAAATAAAACATTTGAAAACGGACCATTTTCCACATTTCTGAAGCATGACGTAATGGGGGGGTGTTATCTCTTTTGTCGAAAATCAGCCGTTTTTGCTCGAACATTAAATACCTCCAAATGGTATTTATTTCACTTCCCGAGCCCCTGGAAGCATGAAAATCACTTTAAACATGCTAATTTTAGCTCTAACACTGATGATCCACCTACAAATGTGAACTGACGTTCAAAAATAAAACATTTGAAAACGGACCATTTTCCACATTTCTGAAGCATGACGTAATGGGGGGGTGTTATCTCTTTTGTCGAAAATCAGCCGTTTTTGCTCGAACATTAAATGCCTCCAAATGGTATTTAATTAACTTCCCGGGGTGAAGAAACCCTTTTTGAGAATTCAGAGTGAGTAAATTGGCCATTTTCATGCACTTTTAACCATTCCATAAATCTTGTGTTTAGGGCCCCTGGAAGCATGAAAATCACTTTAAACATGCTAATTTTAGCTCTAACACTGATGATCCACCTACAAATGTGAACTGACGTTCAAAAATAAAACATTTTAAAACGGACCATTCTCCACATTTCTGAAGCATGACGTAATGGGGGGGTGTTATCTCTTTTGTCGAAAATCAGCCGTTTTTGCTCGAACATTAAATGCCTCCAAATGGTATTTATTTCACTTCCCGAGCCCCTGGAAGCATGAAAATCACTTTAAACATGCTAATTTTAGCTCTAACACTGATGATCCACCTACAAATGTGAACTGACGTTCAAAAATAAAACATTTGAAAACGGACCATTTTCCACATTTCTGAAGCATGACGTAACGGGGGGGTGTTATCTTTTTTGTCGAAAATCAGCCGTTTTTGCTCGAACATTAAATGCCTCCAAATGGTATTTAATTAACTTCCCGGGGTGAAGAAACCCTTTTTGAGAACTCAGAGTGAGTAAATTGGCCATTTTCATGCACTTTTAACCATTCCATAAATCTTGTGTTTAGGGCCCCTGGAAGCATGAAAATCACTTTAAACATGCTAATTTTAGCTCTAACACTGATGATCCACCTACAAATGTGAACTGACGTTCAAAAATAAAACATTTGAAAACGGACCATTTTCCACATTTCTGAAGCATGGCGTAATGGGGGGTGTTATCTCTTTTGTCGAAAATCAGCCATTTTTGCTCGAACATTAAATGCCTCCAAATAGTATTTAATTAACTTCCCGAGCCCCTGGAAGCATGAAAATCACTTTAAACATGCTAATTTTAGCTCTAACACTGATGATCCACCTACAAATGTGAACTGACGTTCAAAAATAAAACATTTGAAAACGGACCATTTTCCACATTTCTGAAGCATGACGTAATGGGGGGGTGTTATCTCTTTTGTCGAAAATCATCCGTTTTTGCTCGAACATTAAATGCCTCCAAATGGTATTTAATTAACTACCCGGGGTGAAGAAACCCTTTTTGAGAACTCAGAGTGAGTAAATTGGCCATTTTCATGCACTCTTAACCATTCCATAAATCTTGTGTTTAGGGCCCCTGGAAGCATGAAAATCACTTTAAACATGCTAATTTTAGCTCTAACACTGATGATCCACCTACAAATGTGAACTGACGATCAAAAATAAAACATTTGAAAACGGACCATTTTCCACATTTCTGAAGCATGACGTAATGGGGGGGGGTGTTATCTCTTTTGTCGAAAATCAGCCGTTTTTGCTCGAACATTAAATGCCTCCAAATGGTATTTAATTAACTTCCCGGGGTGAAGAAACCCTTTTTGAGAACTCAGAGTGAGTAAATTGGCCATTTTCATGCACTTTTAACCATTCCATAAATCTTGTGTTTAGGGCCCCTGGAAGCACGAAAATCACTTTAAACATGCTAATTTTAGCTCTAACACTGATGATCCACCTACAAATGTGAACTGACATTCAAAAATAAAACATTTGAAAACGGACCATTTTCCACATTTCTGAAGCATGACGTAATGGGGGGGTGTTATCTCTTTTGTCGAAAATCAGCCGTTTTTGCTCGAACATTAAATGCCTCCAAACGGTATTTATTTCACTTCCCGAGCCCCTGGAAGCATGAAAATCACTTTAAACATGCTAATTTTAGCTCTAACACTGATGATCCACCTACAAATGTGAACTGACGTTCAAAAATAAAACATTTGAAAACGGACCATTTTCCACATTTCTGAAGCATGACGTAATGGGGGGGTGTTATCTCTTTTGTCGAAAATCAGCCGTTTTTGCTCGAACATTAAATGCCTCCAAATGGTATTTAATTAACTTCCCGAGCCCCTGGAAGCATGAAAATCACTTTAAACATGCTAATTTTAGCTCTAACACTGATGATCCACCTACAAATGTGAACTGACGTTCAAAAATAAAACATTTGAAAACGGACCATTTTCCACATTTCTGAAGCATGACGTAATGGGGGGGTGTTATCTCTTTTGTCGAAAATCAGCCGTTTTTGCTCGAACATTAAATGCCTCCAAATGGTATTTAATTAACTTCCCGAGCCCCTGGAAGCATGAAAATCACTTTAAACATGCTAATTTTAGCTCTAACACTGATGATCCACCTACAAATGTGAACTGACGTTCAAAAATAAAACATTTGAAAACGGACCATTTTCCACATTTCTGAAGCATGACGTAATGGGTGGGTGTTATCTCTTTTGTCGAAAATCAGCCGTTTTTGCTCGAACATTAAATGCCTCCAAATAGTATTTAATTAACTTCCCGAGCCCCTGGAAGCATGAAAATCACTTTAAACATGCTAATTTTAGCTCTAACACTGATGATCCACCTACAAATGTGAACTGACGTTCAAAAATAAAACATTTGAAAACGGACCATTTTCCACATTTCTGAAGCATGACGTAATGGGGGGGTGTTATCTCTTTTGTCGAAAATCAGCCGTTTTTGCTCGAACATTAAATGCCTCCAAATGGTATTTAATTAACTTCCCGAGCCCCTGGAAGCATGAAAATCACTTTAAACATGCTAATTTTAGCTCTAACACTGATGATCCACCTACAAATGTGAACTGACGTTCAAAAATAAAACATTTGAAAACGGACCATTTTCCACATTTCTGAAGCATGACGTAATGGGGGGGTGTTGTCTCTTTTGTCGAAAATCAGCCATTTTTGCTCGAACATTAAATGCCTCCAAATGGTATTTAATTAACTTCCCGAGCCCCTGGAAGCATGAAAATCACTTTAAACATGCTAATTTTGGCTCTAACACTGATGATCCACCTACAAATGTGAACTGACGTTCAAAAATAAAACATTTGAAAACGGACCATTTTCCACATTTCTGAAGCATGACGTAATGGGGGTGTGTTATCTCTTTTGTCGAAAATCAGCCGTTTTTGCTCGAACATTAAAAGCCTCCAAATGGTATTTAATTAACTTCCCGAGCCCCTGGAAGCATGAAAATCACTTTAAACATGCTAATTTTAGCTCTAACACTGATGATCCACCTACAAATGTGAACTGACGTTCAAAAATAAAACATTTGAAAACGGACCATTTTCCACATTTCTGAAGCATGACGTAATGGGGGGGTGTGATCTCTTTTGTCGAAAATCAGCTGTCATTGCTTGAACATTAAATGCCTCCAAATGGTATTTAATTAACTTCCCGGGGTGAAGAAACCCTTTTTGAGAACTCAGAGTGAGTAAATTGGCCATTTTCATGCACTTTTAACCATTCCATAAATCTTGTGTTTAGGGCCCCTGGAAGCAGGAAAATCACTTTAAACATGCTAATTTTAGCTCTAACACTGATGATCCACCTACAAATGTGAACTGACGTTCAAAAATAAAACATTTGAAAACGGACCATTTTCCACATTTCTGAAGCATGACGTAATGGGGGGGTGTTATCTCTTTTGTCGAAAATCAGCCGTTTTTGCTCGAACATTAAATGCCTCCAAATGGTATTTAATTAACTTCCCGGGGTGAAGAAACCCTTTTTGAGAACTCAGAGTGAGTAAATTGGCCATTTAATGCACTTTTAACCATTCCATAAATCTTGTGTTTAGGGCCCCTGGAAGCATGAAAATCACTTTAAACATGCTAATTTTAGCTTTAACACTGATTATCCACCTACAAATGTGAACTGACGTTCAAAAATAAAACATTTGAAAACGGACCATTTTCCACATTTCTGAAGCATGACGTAATGGGGGGGTGTTATCTCTTTTGTCGAAAATCAGCCGTTTTTGCTCGAACATTAAATGCCTCCAAATGGTATTTAATTAACTTCCCGGGATGAAGAAACCCTTTTTGAGAACTCAGAGTGAGTAAATTGGCCATTTTCATGCACTTTTAACCATTCCATAAATCTTGTGTTTAGGGCCCCTGGAAGCATGAAAATCACGTTAAACATGCTAATTTTACCTCTAACACTGATGATCCACCTACAAATGTGAACTGACGTTCAAAAATAAAACATTTGAAAACGGACCATTTTCCACATTTCTGAAGCATGACGTAATGGGGTGGTGTTATCTCTTTTGTCGAAAATCAGCCGTTTTTGCTCGAACATTAAATGCCTCCAAATGGTATTTAATTAACTTCCCGGGGTGAAGAAACCCTTTTTGAGAACTCAGAGTGAGTAAATTGGCCATTTTCATGCACTTTTAACCATTCCATAAATCTTGTGTTTAGGGCCCCTGGAAGCATGAAAATCACTTTAAACATGCTAATTTTAGCTCTAACACTGATGATCCACCTACAAATGTGAACTGACGTTCAAAAATAAAACATTTGAAAACGGACCATTTTCCACATTTCTGAAGCATGACGTAATGGGGGGCTATCTCTTTTGTCGAAAATCAGCCGTTTTTTCTCGAACATTAAATGCCTCCAAATGGTATTTAATTAACTTCCCGAGCCCCTGGAAGCATGAAAATCACTTTAAACATGCTAATTTTAGCTCTAACACTGATGATCCACCTACAAATGTGAACTGACGTTCAAAAATAAAACATTTGAAAACGGACCATTTTCCACATTTCTGAAGCATGACGTAATGGGGGGGTGTTATCTCTTTTGTCGAAAATCATCCGTTTTTGCTCGAACATTAAATGCCTCCAAATGGTATTTAATTAACTACCCGGGGTGAAGAAACCCTTTTTGAGAACTCAGAGTGAGTAAATTGGCCATTTTCATGCACTCTTAACCATTCCATAAATCTTGTGTTTAGGGCCCCTGGAAGCATGAAAATCACTTTAAACATGCAAATTTTAGCTCTAACACTGATGATCCACCTACAAATGTGAACTGACGATCAAAAATAAAACATTTGAAAACGGACCATTTTCCACATTTCTGAAGCATGACGTAATGGGGGGGGGGTGTTATCTCTTTTGTCGAAAATCAGCCGTTTTTGCTCGAACATTAAATGCCTCCAAATGGTATTTAATTAACTTCCCGGGGTGAAGAAACCCTTTTTGAGAACTCAGAGTGAGTAAATTGGCCATTTTCATGCACTTTTAACCATTCCATAAATCTTGTGTTTAGGGCCCCTGGAAGCACGAAAATCACTTTAAACATGCTAATTTTAGCTCTAACACTGATGATCCACCTACAAATGTGAACTGACATTCAAAAATAAAACATTTGAAAACGGACCATTTTCCACATTTCTGAAGCATGACGTAATGGGTGGGTGTTATCTCTTTTGTCGAAAATCAGCCGTTTTTGCTCGAACATTAAATGCCTCCAAACGGTATTTATTTCACTTCCCGAGCCCCTGGAAGCATGAAAATCACTTTAAACATGCTAATTTTAGCTCTAACACTGATGATCCACCTACAAATGTGAACTGACGTTCAAAAATAAAACATTTGAAAACGGACCATTTTCCACATTTCTGAAGCATGACGTAATGGGGGGGTGTTATCTCTTTTGTCGAAAATCAGCCGTTTTTGCTCGAACATTAAATGCCTCCAAATGGTATTTAATTAACTTCCCGGGGTGAAGAAACCCTTTTTGAGAACTCAGAGTGAGTAAATTGGCCAT